>NC_142352.1:38040037-38340037 GCF_059441175.1 Urocampus carinirostris
AAATAAAAACTGAAAAAGTCACGTTGGTTACATACTCATCATTCCTAATACATGCCAACAATGATAGCTTGATTAAAAACCCTTTATTGTTTTCATATTTGCAATTATTTACATTCAATGCATCAATGGACTTTTTTATGAGTTTCAATTGTCCGATTGCATTTAAATGCAACTCACAGCTGCCTGAACGCTGTCAGTACTACGCGTATGTTAGTACCTGGTCACTAAAGCCAGAGGTTTGGGAAGTATTTTATCATGAGAGAATAATCAACCATTTTGGTAACGTTCATATCTAACTCCAATAATCAAAAGTAGCAAATTTACTGGAAAATCAGCTCCGGACCAAAAGTTCTTTTAAAGTCTTATTACTGTATTTTTCGGACTGCAAAATCTCAAGGTGTCCTTTGAACATTTTGAACAGGCGCCATATAATCCTTATATGCGGACACATTGAAAACGCTGTACAATATTTGTGCAATTATTGATTAGCCGAATTCTTTTATTGCTGACATTTCCATAATAATAGTGCAGACAGGGATTGAACTGGATGGCAATGGTAAGAGCATGGATGGTCAAAGGCAAATCGTGGAGGGGTGAGTGCCGGATCCTATTAGGGATTTAGCTGACAGGTTTAAAGGCTTTAGGCCTTATCTCATCGTCACATTATTTTAAGTCACGGTACCAGATATGTTAGAGGAGAGAATGTTTTTTCACTTTTTCTCAGCTCAAAGCAAGCATTGTACCTGACAAAACATTTTTTATATTTCAGGACTGTTCTCTTCACTCAGTTCAGAACGACCAAAATACTTCCCCTAATGCCTTTCTCGTCATTCAGTCCAGAATCTCGTGTGCTTCGTAAAGACTTTGCAAGTCGCCTGTACCACGAACTGGTTAAATGTCTGACCATATTCTCGCAGCCCGCCCCTATGACGTCAACAATTTGGTACCGTGAGTAAAAATATTGTAATCATAAGATTAAACCATATGCCTTTTCATTCATGTCTATAACCCTAGATGTCTAGTGAAAGGGATCCAGCACACATCACCCTGTGAAGGAGTGGGTGTTACTGGGATTCTTAAAATTGATCTTATCCAAGTAATATGTTGTAGTGTTGATTGATACTGATCCGATAATGATACTTTATGCCTTTAAAGGTCGTGATTATTGAATAATATAACCCCCCCTTCCTATTTTAGTTGGTTTATATTTATGATAAACACAGCACAACAATTTAAGGCGCTAAAAATATTTCAGTTTTTATAAAATAACTGCAATTTTAAACATTTACAGTATAAAACGGTAAAAAGCAATATTTATATTACATTTGTTTCAGAACAAAAGCCTAGAGAGTCAAATAAAAAAGTAGGAATGTAAAAAAATACAAATATAACAATGTCAACAATACGGTTCCTTTTACAATATTTTGAAACTAAAGTCAGAAAGTGCAAATATTGTCAAAAATACTATATAAGAACCTTTAACAGTATAAAGAAACACAATACTTCTACATCAACAACTGTTACAAACCAAAATTCAAGAGAGTCAAATAAAAAAAATGAGCAATGTGGTCATAGTGACAACGGATTTACAGGTTTTTGTTCAGGAACAGTATAAGTTTACATTTTTTGGTTTCTACTTGTTGCCTTCTGTAGGGTGAACTTTGTTTCATGTTTTTATGTAAATTTGCCACTGTAGCGGACGACGCAACATCAAAAATTACACTTGGCAAAGTATTTTTCAGTTGTTGGAACAAAAAAGTCCACACCTCACTGTGCTTCCTGTTTGCTTCTTCTGGTAAGGGTGGGCACATACATCTGTTTCCCTTTTTTGTCTGACAGGCTGGATGCAGTGCAAGGCCAGGTAGGGAGAGGTGCTACAGTGTGCCTGTCAGTCACATACTCAGGCATAAACGTAGAGAGTGGCATATGGCACCGGTTGACAGAGAGAAGGGTTGCGCTGTCTACATAAAAAAGCGGTAGTCCAATGACTTACAGAATCAATAATATTGATATTAACCATAGTGGTCTAATGGATAGGATCCAGCACATTCAACCCTGCGTTCTATGTTCGACTCCTGTTGCATCCAATGTTATGCAATTGTGAACAGTGCCATTTTTTGACAAGTCTATCAATGCGTACAAATGGCATTCATTTTTGTGCAGCACTAGCCCTTAGAGTGCCTTTAATTCCACCCGCCTAATATTATGGTACGCCTTGTACTGAATACTGAAAAAAACAAACCAAAAGTCTATTTTTTGCAGGGGGTGTGTGCCTTATAATTTGGTGTGCCTGACAGTGCGCAATATACGGTAATAATCCCCAATGCATCACCTTCAGGAAAACCGTCGCCGCGCCAAGGAGGAAATCAACAGCATGGAAGAGGAGATGGTGTTGGCTGAGGAGCAACTCAGAAGCCGCCGAGAGGAGAATGAGAGGAAGAACAGCGGTAACGTCAAGTAAGCGACTGTCCTCCCCCCTCACTGGTGCTTTGGCGGGCTCCGCTTAGCCCCCTCCCCACAACTCACCTCTTCATTCTTTATGCAGCACACAGATAGAAGCGTTTCATTTAGCCACCTCGAATGCAGGCTGTATCTCCCTCGGCTCCAACTCTCTCACTCTTCGTGATGAGCTTTTCTCACCTTTGGTCCCCGCAGACGAGACAAAAAGAAATAATATTGACTCCTTGCTGACCCCCATTACTGCAGCAATTTAAATTGAGCCTTAGCACCGCGCATTAAGCGGAGGAACCTTCATTTTCAAATTAGAGCCCAAAATTGATTTCGCACCCATTTCCTGAGCTTTACCGAGAGAAATACTCTTTTAAGGACAGATTTTACAAAACTAGCTTTGTTAATTAATATGCCGGTTTATCTACATTTGTGTGACCGCTTCGGTGAGAAATCTGTGGAAAATAATTACTCTGGAGCAAAGGGATTCGAATGAGAGTGAGGCAGCAAGTGGGTTGTGTGATAATGTGCCTACGGTAGCCTTCATTGTAACAGTCTCCTAATTCTCCATTCGGCTGCGGGTACCCGGCAACTGCCACACAGGCTGCTTTCCTGGCTAAGTGATCGACTACTTTTGTTTTGCCACTTTGAGCACACTACACATATTGTAGTGTACTTTATTCTGTGTACCGAAAATAGATTAGACAAAGGAGCAAATATTACACATACAAATAATCAACACATTCTAAAATCATTATATACTCTAAATTTGCTCATTTTCATTTTAGTGTTGAATTGAATTGTCCTAATTGTCTTTGATATCAACGTTGCGAAACATTGTATTCAAGGAGGTTAGACATGGCACTAAGGAACTGCCACACAGGAGTGTACTCTCTCCACACAGTCTTTATTGATGATGAGTGAAGCTTGGTCTGTGCTTGGCCTCATGAGGTTGAGCTTGACCTCTTTGGATTACGTGGTTAGTATTACTTTATTTTTGGAACACCAAAATGTCATCATCTCTACCTCCTTCCTGTATGCCGCCTCATCCCCATCGAAACCGATTCCCAAACAGGTGGTTTAGTCAGCGAATCTTACAACCGTGTTCGTGGGAGTAGTTGATGAACAGTCCATGGAATACAGGGTGAACAGTATCCTTGGGGGGATCCGGTCCTCAGTGTTTGGGTTGGAGAGATGTGGCGGCTGAGTTTCCCAGCTGGCGGGCAGTTGGAGAGAAATACCATAATCCAGCAACAGATGGAGAAGAGTGTCTCCTCCAGGATTTTCGGCACAATGGGTTTGAAAGCAGAGCTGAAGTCCAGGAAGAGCATTCTGACATAGCTCCTTTTTTTCTTCAAATCGCCTAGCGCAGCATTAAGAGCAAAGTATATTGCGTACTCAATGGAGCGGTGTGACTGGTAGGCATACCGATGAGGGTCCAGTATGAAATGTAGATCTGTTTATCCACTACAACATTAGATGGACAGTGACAATTGCTTATTGCAGGTGTGCCCAAACTACAGGCCAGGGGCAATTTCTGGTCAAACAAAGTTTTTCCAGAGCTGGAGGATTAACTGTTCTAATCCTTGCTGTTACTGTGCATCGTTTAGTGCAGTGTTTCTAAACTATTTAAACATTTTACAGAGAAGCCTTGGTTATTGCGGTTGACGGGGACCAAAACAACCCGTCAAAAGTGAAAATCCGCGACGTAGCGTCGCACTTTCATAAGAGCTAACAAAGGTCAAACTTACTTTAGTAAGATTATGTCCGTACTGAGAGAAGGTATGCTACTGTAAGAAAATAACTATAGATACAAAAGTACAACAAAATTGGAGGGCCTCCCCTTTCAGATAAATTACCAAATATACATTCATAGAAATATAATTATTGTTGTTGTTATTATTATTATTTTATAAGATCTACTATCTAGAATCAGTAGTAGCAAACATAGTCAACACTAATCATAATTGATCCTCCTGCATTGGGCATTTAAATAAACGTAAAACCAAATCGCCATGATTGTTTACTTTTTATGAAATGGGCAACGCAAACACTCCTCAGTCCACTCAGTTATTTTAACGGTTTGCAGCCAGCTACTGACTGATAAAAAATGTGTTCCTTTAAATTGCGATTTGTGCAACCCATTAACGCAACAGCTGGGCAGGTAGTTTTTGTAAAATGCGACTCCAAAACCGCAACTCAACGTACGAATCTTCTCTTGCTCCATTCAAACTTCTACAATGTGCACGCATCTTGTGGTGATCCGTTGATGATGTAGGCTGCAAAGGGGTCTATTAGTAACCATTGTTTTTCTTTTCCTCATTAGCTATAGTTCTATGAAATTCTATCAAAGTCTCATGAGAAGCTCGTGTGTATGAGCTTGTCAAGCATGTGTGATTAAAGAAGATGGATGGAGCTCTCAGAGTGAAGGTTCATCCACTCTTTCTTTCACTTTCATCGCTCCCTGATGGCATCATGCTCTCATGTATCTTTCGCGGGCCAGTCTGGCTGTCATCCTGACAGCTCTTCCTCTTCTTTCTTCTCAACGGTCGAAGTGCCCGTACTCACCGTCTGTCTTTCCTCCTCCTTAGGTTAGTGAGAATATGCACACCGGGGAGACGAGAAGAGGCCCCCATGACACCCCGACGCACTCCTTCCCGTTTTGGATTGTGAAGCTTCTACAGCAAGGAATGGGGATGGGGCGAGTGAGGTTTGTCCAGACCTTTATCACAGGCAACAGGGCAGCCTATGTCAAAGCACCTGCAGTTTATGTGTAGGCCACTAGGGAGAGAACTTGTATAAGACAAGGATTACCAAAAGATCTTTCTTTTTAGTCCCTCCCTCCTACAAATAAACTGCTTCTGAAAAATCATGGGTGGTTACACTTTCAGTTTTGCCTCCAATAATTGTGATTTAAAAAATAAAATACTGTGTTTAGGTGGAAATTAAGAAGCTACTTGTATTTAAATGTCCACATTTTCCAGGCCTGGTCTATTTCTATCATGGCATTCTTGGAGTCTTTGTTTTCACTAGATTCTGGATTATTGTTAAGAAGAGCTCCTCCGCATTAGAGGTACGATCGGGCCTCGACACGACCCCGGCCCACGGCTGTTAAAGCCCGACCCAGCTTACTAATTAACTTGATTTGAGGGACCAGACCCAAGGTAACCCCAAATTTTCACATTTTATTGGTGAGGATTTGGGAGAAGGAGTGATTGACATTTTAAGCCTGTCCTGAATTTCGGGCCGGCCTTAGGTTGGGCTCGGTTCGAGCTTAAGATCTTACCTCTACTCCGCATACTTCGGTAATATTTACATTGTGGTTGGCCATAAGCTGTGTGTTGCATGATTATTTACTTTTTGTTCCGCAATGCTTGCAACACTTCTACTTTTTATTAAACGTCACCGAAAAAAACCCCTCTAAATTGTCTCCAACCTTTATTTTTGTATTTTACTCCTCATTCGACTCCACTTGCAGTATTGCGAATGAACTGCCTTTAAAAAAACAAAAATAACACATCTTCCTATTCTTTATTGATTGTATTTTTTAATACATGGGGATTTACAGACTGACTTTCAATCATTGATGTAAAATGGAACAATAAATGTTGATATTTTTTAGTCCAAGGTGGTTTGTGTTTTTTTTTTTCCTCTATCCTCAAACTACTGACAGTTTTTTTCTTATCTTTGTTGTCAATGTATACAAAAGGGAATTCAGTTACGCCTCTGAACAATGTGTGTCTAAACAAAAGTGTTTATGGATTGTTGGGCTAAGCGCAACCCTTTTCACACTGCACTTGCTTTTCCTGATTGTAAAGGTGGACTGGGTGAATAATTGGTGGCGATCAACAGCTTGGCCACTTTGCACAGTACTTCTTTAGTGACCTCCCAAGAATGGTAAAAGGTAGATGGCACTTCATTTGTTTGCGTTTTTCCTAACAAGGCTTTTAAAGTGCTTTGCATTCAACCAGCATTAATGCTTTTGCCGCGAGTTGGTCTATGGCAGGGCTCTCCAACGTGATACCCGTGGACACCAGGGTGCCCTCTAAGGACAGCTGAGGTGCTCACTAAAAATAACTCACCAGTGCTGGGTCATTGTGATTTTCAAGTAAAATTAATTTTTAGTGGTTGACTGAGTCTATTTAACCCCGCTTCCAATAATTAACATGGTAATAACATAGTAACACCATTAATAACACAAGAAGTTGTTATTTCAGAAATGCATATCAAACTGGTTGCCCTTTGCGCTAATTAGTAAAACACAAAAAGTATTTCCTGCCTTAAAAAAGGATCAAGACCCCTGATCTATGTGTGGCCATTGACACAGATTTCACCACCAAAGCACAAAGATTCCGTTTGTGGTTGCTTTTTGAAAATGTCCCATAGGCGTTTATTATTATTCAACTTATTCGACTCTTTCTTTTTCCTTCTTCCAACAGCTGAGTTGATGGGGATGGAATCTTGGAGTATTACACTTCAGATCTGTTTTTCACCTCTTTCATGACATCATAATGAGTCTTCTAGAAGTAGAAAGTATGTGGAAATGGCAAAGAATCTATGGAGATATGTACTGAAGAGCAAAAGTGCAGTAGTGCACACACACATGCACATAAATACATCTTTATAAAGGGGAGATGATGCTATGAAATGTTGATCCCAGATCAGAAACCCAGAGCTCCTAAAAAATAAGATCGCCCCCAATTTGTGATTGTGTTTAATATGATTTTCAAAGCATATATAATGGTAATGAATTATACCTTTCATTTACAAAAATTTGGAGGTCTCATCAAATGCAGATAATGAACCATGCTTTTCTCTAATTGCTAAATCCTTTTGCACTACTTATACAGTCACATGCAACCCCCTATATCAGTGTTTCTTAACGAGGTGGGTCAAGACCCGAAATTGGGTTGCAGACACATTCCCAGTGGGGCGTTAGCCTATTCCTTAGCAAAATAATGCTACGAATATGGAAAAAAAATGGAGGGTCGAGTACACTTTTCAACAGTAGATGGCGATCATTCCCTGCTTGATCTGTTCTACTTGATCAGTCAATTGGCGTGTTTGAGAATGAACACATCTTATTTTATTGTTGTTATGTTTTTTTCCTTTTCAAGAAAGTTAATAAGGGAAAGGAAAAGTGGAAAACTGACAAGAACGATTGAGTCAGAGAAGGAAACAATTGGAAAATACAAACATGGTGTACTAGTATCTGCCATTGAAGCACTGCGAGAAGGATCAGTAAATTGTTTGAAAATTTTCTATTTGAAGCTTTTTACCTGCATTTTAATCTTTACTAACATAATTAAATCATTATCGATGTTTGGAAACCCCATTTTCAAGTCTTTTGAATTTATTTTAGTATGTGGTTATTTTGCTGCATTCTCTCAACTCAACATCCTCCTGGAGAGGATCATGTCGGGAGCAACATGAAGGTACAGTCAGTAATAGGTGGAAACAACATCATTAACCTCCGTTTTGCTATTGCCGGATTGGCAGGAGACAAACAGGAATTCAGAGATCTGGTCAATTGCTTGGACGTAGCATCCACTCAGTATGGGATGGGAATCACTACAGAAAGGACAAGCAATGACCAAAAATCCCTAAATTATCACCACAAACATCATCAACCACAGAGAGCTACAACCTATAAGCAAATTAAAATATCTGGGTGCTGTCGTATCAGAAAAGGGGTCCGAACCAAAAATCATGGCCTGGATAGCTCCAAACACGGCTATATTTGCCAGACTCAAACCCATGTGGAGGGACAACACCAAAGCAGCAAGGATCAGACTCATGCAAGCATTTGCTACTTCCATGTTCCTCTACGCTTGTGAGACATGGGCTCCCACAGCAAAATTGGAAAAGAAAATCCAGGCTTTGGAGATACTACAGAAAACTTCTAGGCATCAGCTACTTAGCTCATGTGGGGATTGGGGATTTTAAGGGTTATTGATCTATCTTCGTTATTCATTATCCATTATCCGTTATTGGTCAGTTCATAATACGCTACAAAGCCTAGGAGCCGGGACACTTACTCTCAGCCAAAAGGCCAAGTTAAGGTCCTAGCCCTAAAGCCTTGCTGCGATCATTACGAATGCACCGTTCCCGGAGGTACTGCAATACCGGGCCGATGCGTGGAGTGGACAGAGCAAGCTCTTATTCCATCTCCGGATTACAAAAATCAAAGATCATGGCTGCGAATGCACCAAGCTGCCAAGCTAAGGACCTAGCATCACGGCATGAAATTTCTGGCCGTGTAGCTGTCAGTTTAAAACCACAGCACAGTTCAAAGTACTCATTTAAACAACCACAGCCACCTACCATCACAACAAATAATGTGAGGGGGAACATGGTATCTCCCCATGTGGGGGTTTTTAAGGGTTATTGTTCTATCTTCGTTATTCATTATCCATTATCCGTTATCGGTCAGTTCATAGTACGCTACAAAGCCTAGGAGCCGGGACACTTACTCTCAGCCAATAGGCTAAGCTAAGGTCCTAGCCCTAAAGCCTTGCTGCGATGCGTGGTAAGTTCCACAAATTCCAAATCCAGAACCACGGTTGTGGGGTTTTGGGGTTTTTAAGGGTTATTGATCTATCTTCGTTATTCATTATCCATTATCCGTAATCGGTCAGTTCATAATACGCTACAAAGCCAAGGAGCCGGGACTCTTACTCTCAGCCAAAAGGCTAAGCTAAGGTCGTGACCAACAAAACGGTGCACAACACCATCAGAGGGCGCATAGGACCGCTACGAAGAACTGTTGTAAATTGGGCGTAGATGGACACTTCAGTCACACGATCGCATACCTGTCAACCTGTACGGTTTTGCCGTACAAAGTACTTTTTTAAATGCATTTTAAGACGAGTACGACGTACAAGGACATCTGTACGGAAAACTGCAAATTTGTCAATCGCATGCGTCTGCCGCCTGGGGATTTCCCATCATGCATCATTCCGGAAAAAAAATGTGTGTGTACGATTATTTTGTATTTTGTACGGGAACATTCGACAGTTTGTACGGGCATGGAGCCCTGGAGCTTGACCGGTATCGGATCATCAGGACTAACCAAGATAATCACCAGGGCACAGTCCAAGGGGTCAGGAGGAGAGGAAGACGCTAATAAACTGGGTCGACAACATTTAAGAAATGGACTGTGCCAATTTTGCCACCACCCAAAAACAAGCCAGGAACCGTCAACAGTGGAGAAACTTGTCCAGAGTTGCTTCCTCATTGGTGCCCCGTTAAGGGATCCGTGATCCGTAAACTGTGATGTGGTTATTTCAAAGCAGTTTTAAGGGGTCTGTAGGTTTATATGTGAGGAAATACAGTACTTGTGGTCGTTTTGGATTGATTTGAAAAAAAGGAAAAAAAGAAGTCGTATTAAACCTGCTTAAAACTGCACAATCCTTTGAATCAATGAGTTTGAAAAGTGGATTCTTTTCATGACTTGGGTCACAGCTTATCATTAGGGTGGAATGGTGAGACCTTATGTCAGACCAGTTGAGAAACACTGCTCAATATGTCATTTATTTCTACCTACAAAATACAACCAACTAAATTTATGGTGGTGCCATCTCAAGCACAGCGTTTATGATGGCACTTAATTTACCCTCACGCAGATATTCTCCCTAGCGCAGAGCTATCCAAACTTTTCTGGAAGCAGTCCAGATTTGGTAGGATAAAAATGTATGAGGGCCGACTATTCAGCCTGGCATTCTTTGAACAGTCTAATAAATTCACCCTCTGTGAAAGGTTTGCAGTGCTTAGCGATCAGCGTCGAGACCTTACAGCTCGCCTTTGTAGCATTTTCTTTTGACTCAGGGTCTCGTGAAGTAGCGCTGCTTTGCCTTTAAAACAGCTTTCATTTGCTTCACCTTCTCACAGCGTTCGTTTCCAGTTAGCTTTTTTAAGGCCACGTGTTTCGTCTGGCAGTGGCTCTTGATATTATATTCTTTGAAAACAGCCACAATCTTATGGCAAATCAGTTCTAAAATTATTTTTGCAATACACCATGTTTGGAGAAGAAAAAAACCCATCCTGTACAGTAGCCAGAAATGGAGAAGGAAATATTTAATTGGTTTAAAGCCCAGAGACAAAATGGATCTGGATTGTATCGGCTAAGTCTTCGTTTGCAAGTCCTCAAGATTACGCAAGTCAAGAAATATGAAGGGTTCACTTCTTCCACAAGTCGCTATCCATGCTTTCTTCTATGTCTTTATTTTTAAGCATTTTAGGCCATTGGCTTTTATGCAAGTATATATGGTAAATTGTATCTAGATGAGGGGGTTGAGCATGTGGCCTGCGGGCCAGATCAGACCGCCCAAAGGTTTTAATCCGGCACGCGAGACAAGCTGAGATAAGTGTAAGAGAAGAATTAGCAGCAGTTTTAAATATGTCCACTTAATGTCGCAAAAGCCAGGTACTACTCATAAAGCTCAGTAGCCTAGATGGTAAGGCGCCCGCTTTGAGACTGGGAGGTCGGTGGTTCGCGCCCCGGCCGAGTCATTCCTAAGACTTAAAAAGTGGTCGGCGGCGCCCTCTGTTGGCTGCGGCTGCATCGGCTCGCTACAACGGGTCAGGTGCAATCGACATTTCGTTCTGTGTACATTGTTACACAGAATGACAATACAAGGAAATTATTATTATTATTATTATTATTATAAAGCAACTGGAGCTGTATTTCTCTTTCTGCTTTCTCTTTTTTGTCTTTGTCTCTCTCGCTCTCTCTATTTTTGTCATTCTGTCTCAGTTTTTCTCGTTCTTTTTCTCTCTTACTCTACCTCCCTCTCCTTTTTTCTTTGTCTTTCTATTTTTTCCTTTCTTTGTCTCTTTCTTCCTTTCTCTTTTTTATCTATCTTTCTCTCTCTGTTTCTTTCTTTCCTCCTAGGTTTAAAACATACTTATATTCTATGGCTTCTGAATGACCTATAATTCATGTTGACAATATCTGTGTATTGTTTGTTGACACTCTTGCAACATCCATTGCAGCCTGGTCATCTTGGAAGGGGGATTACCTTCTCAAGGTTTTTTCGTTTTCCTCATGTTTAGGTTTTTGAGCTTTTCCTTACCCTTATGTTGGTTTTAGACCAGGCATGGTGTAGTAACAGTCTGTAATAGTCAGTAGTGTAATGGTCTGTAGTCTGTACATCCTTTTTGATGCTTCTTGTGATAAAGGGCCATACAAATAAACATGACTTGACTTCTCCATCTTTCTTCTCTCTGTCTTTTCCATCTCTTTTTGTCTATATATATATATATTTTCTGTCTTTCTCTCACTACCTTTCTTAAACTCTTTTACCCTCTCTCTTTTTATCTTTTGTCTTTTTATCTCTTGTTTTAGTTTGTCTTTCTCTCTTTTTTATTTTCTTGGTCTCTTGATCTCTCATTTTTCCCCTCTTTCTCTCTGCCACTTTCTTCCTCTCTCTTTACTTTTTTTCTTTGTTTTTGTCTCTCAGGGTCTCTCTTTTTGTCTACCTCTATTTTTCTTTTTCTTACTCTCTCATTCTCACTCCCACACCCACATCTACTAGTTCAGCCTCTGTGTGTGTGTTTTCTACCGTGTGGTTCCCGAGCTAAAAATCAGATTGACACCCCTGGATTAGGTATTATGCTACCTTTTTGTGTCAGCAATCTTGGATGTAAAGGAATTACATTTTGAATTTAAAATATAATTCAAATGTAAATATTACTGTAAGTAATCACTTTGTTTAGTAACACGCCCAAGACTGGCCAGCAATACTATGTAACGGTTTTGCTTACTTTGGTTGTTGTCATAGGATAAAGGAGAGGGTGAGTGAGTGAGAGAAGCGGATCACAGAAATTCAAAAAGCTCGTGTCCGTCATCCCCCGCCAAGATGTCACACATCTCCATGAGTGATGTTTACCTTTGAAGCTCCACTGCTTTGAAAGACGGCGATGCGCTTTAGATGAAGGGCTCGCCTCCATGCGGGTGGTGGATCGTGTGTGGGCTTCTATGTAAATCTTCAGGTCAGAAGACTGTTGTACAAAAAGGCAGCGTGATGCTGTGTGGCACGCTGATGGTTTTTGATGTTTCCCAACTGATATCTCTTAACTAGCACGCAACTACATGGACAGGGGATGTGTGGAAGCTGCTGGGTTTGCCATTGCATCAAGTTTGTCTTTTTCCCAGGGGCCCTTTCTAGTTGTCCCCTGATTGACTGTCTCTGGCTTGCGTTCATGCAAATAAGCATGATTATGAGGGGCCTCCTCCCTCCCTTCTCCCAGCGGATTTGAGTGAGAATGGCAGGTGAATGCAGGGATGAAATGGACCGCTCCAACTTTAATGAGACAAACGCGAGCTTACGGGCTGACATTTGGAAATAGTCCGTGTGAATGACATCGTCAGCAGTCACCTTTTCCCAAAGCTCTCTGTAAGGAGTCCCGTGTAATGATGGAAGGAATTAAGATGACCGGTGGGGGCGGCTGGGAGAGAAAGCTGAGGATTTGGGTGGAAGGCCACAACTCTCCAATCTACTCATCTGAAAAACCTTATATCAGGGGTGGGTAAACTATGGCCTGAGGGCCACATGCAGCTTGTCAAGTCATGTTTATTTGGATAGTCCTTACTCACAAAAAGTCTCGAAAGGCTGCACAGACCACTGTTACAACATCCACTGTTTTAAAACCTACATGAGGGCAAGGATTGTTCTCGGACTAAAATAGCAATAAAACCAAGATTTATTTTACCAATTAATTATGCTGTACATGCACAACACAGAGCTTACTGTGAGTGAATTTTTGCCTGAAATACAGTGCGAAAAGGAACTAAAACTATACTCAAGACTATTATTAATGTCAGATGGCGTTCATTGTCCATTTATTAAAAAAAAAAAACATTTAATCCAATTTTTTTTTGATTGAGAGAAAATTTACAAAAACCTATTCATCTACATATAAAACTATAAGAGTTACATCAAACTTATATCTCGGGCTTTTTCAAATTAAAACGGTCAATAAAAAAAAAGTGTATATATATATATATATATATATATATATATATATACATATATAAGGGCAGCACGGCGGTGCAGTGGTTAGCGCGTGTGCAGGCACAGTTCTAGGGTTTTGGGAACCTCCTGTGTGGGTTCAAATCCAGCTACCGGACTTCCTGTGCGGAGTTTGTATGTTCTCCCCGTGCTTGCGTGGGTTTCCTCCGGGCACTCCGGTTTCCTCCGGGCACTCCGGTTTCCTCCCACATTCCAAAGACATGCATTTCAGATGGATTGGCCGGTCCGAATTGTCCCTAGCTGTGAATGAGCGAGCGAGTTGTCTGTTCCTGTGTGCCCTGCGATTGGCTGGCAACCAGTTCAGGGTGTACCCTGCCCACTGCCCGATGATTGCTGGGATGGGCTCCAGCACCCCCGCTACCCTACTGAGGATAAGCGGTGCAGCTAATGAGATGATATATATATATATATATATATATATATATATATAAATAAAAGTATTAGTCATCTCTTCCTTCCAGCATATATATCAATATATATATGCAAAAAGGTACTTCTAATAAAACTTTGTCAAGCTTTTGGCAGGAGGTAGAGTGCTCATCTTGGTTTAGCGTTATATGTCAAAGTGTCCATGGGCAAGGCACTGAATCCCTAAATCCCCCGATAATTTGCCTCGCATGGCTGACGCTGCTATCGGGGTGTGAATGCTTAAGTGTGAAGCACATTGTAAAGTGCTTTGAGAAGTCTTCAGTGACATGAAAAGTGCTATAAAAATGCAGACCATTTACAGTTAATGTACTTAAAGGTCCAGTGTGTATTATTATTATTTGACCACTAGATGGCACTGTGATGTCAGTTGGGAGCCAGGGCCAGTGCCACAGAACACAGCATGGCGGCGACATAAGTGGGGCTTTCTCTGTGTAAAAGAAATAAAAATTTCTCGACCTATGTTTATTTTTTATAAAAGTAAACATTGGTATGATAGTTCACATATTTTTGCCTAGTATTAAAACACTAAAGACACTGAATCACTAATGCCCCCAATAAGCAGGTAGGTGCCTTGCATGTCTGACTCGCTATTGGTGTGTGGGTGTGTGTGTATGAATGGGTAAGTGTGAAGCACATTGTAAAGCGCTTTGGGAGGTCTGCATTGACTTGAAAAGCGTGAAATAAATGCAGACCATTTACCATTCACTGTTGCTTTGTGTGTCTACAGCAAAGTTATCTCCTTAAGAATATTAAAGAATCACTATGAAACTACTATGGAAATACAACAAAAGTACTACTGCTGAAATACTAAAAAAATTGTACAAAATTAAAACAACAGCCATACTGTACTACAAAAATACAATAACTATTGTACTTCAACACTAAAAATCTAAGTGCTTTGAACAAGGACCCAATATATTATTTTGCTTTATTTTGTGAGCGTTTCAAAAACAATTTGATGAAACCAATCTCTTGGAAAACAATTATAATGAAATGGTGAACGTGGATGTCTGCATGTATATTCATTCATAAATGAAACAATTGGATAGTTGTCCTTGGCCAATTTTTTTAAATTAATGCGGCCCGCATCTCCAAATAGTTGCCCAAACATGCCCTCAATCAAGATGGTGAAAAATATGATTGGTCGGAGGGATCCATAAAACCCCATTAGTTCAGATGTTTTCAGTTTTACTTTTGTTTTGTAAATTCAATTTGCGTTGTAGTTGTCGAGAT
Source organism: Urocampus carinirostris (assembly GCF_059441175.1). Classification (NCBI taxonomy): domain Eukaryota; kingdom Metazoa; phylum Chordata; class Actinopteri; order Syngnathiformes; family Syngnathidae; genus Urocampus; species Urocampus carinirostris. The sequence goes on from NC_142352.1 coordinate 38,055,181, forward strand.
TGAGCTTGACCAAATAAATACATTTAACTTCATTGAGCACATTATTGATATAATATACCCATTATTACCCGTATCTCGTATCAGTCACACGCCGCTGCCCGTCAATGCCGAGGCTCATCGCTGAAGGGCTGAAAAACAACGGCGACCAGATGATAAATGTGCTTTATCTGAGTCAGATCAGGAGGCTTCTCCTGCTACTGGTAAGCATGGAAACCAGCACTATCAGTTTCATGTGGGGAAGATTATTACCCCTTCCTCCAAAAAAAGAGCCTGGAGAGGAATTGGCGCTGCCAGGCCCATTTCCCCAAGACACACCAAAGGATGGGTGGCCCCGACCACCCTGAATTAATGAATATACTTTTTTTCCACGTTTTACAAGAATAACTGCCGCCATTTTTTGTTTCATCAGCCACCAAATATAGGAGCCACCAAAGCACAAGTGAGCCTGATAAGACAACATCAAGGCATCAAGCGCTGTTTTAATTAACTGCTGCAGTGGGTAGAAGGAAACACTTTCTCGTTTTGTCGCTCCTGCATGGGTTTTGTTGCCTGTAAATGAAGGCCCTTCTGGGACGCAATTACAATCCAAGTCTGCATTAAGAGCACAGCACGCCTGATGGAAACTTCAACCCCCTGTCACCCTGCAGGAGACGGCCTTCGCTTGATTGAATTTTCAAAGGTACATGCACCACATGCAACCCCCCCACCTTCACTCGCCTCCAAAAGACATCCCTCCCTCTTGTGTTGAGGCCCACATGTGGTTCACGACTGAAACCTAAACAAATTTGTGTTTTACTGCTTTTGCTTACCTAAGAGTAAACTACGGTATTGTTTTCTAATCTTGACTATGTGCGGATTTCAATGATTAATACTGTAATTCCTTGTTTTCATACGTGGTGGGTTCCAAAAAAGTCACGGGATAGTCAAAACATACATTTGTTAGATATCAGTAACATATATACGACTGTAATAAAATAAAAAAATGTATATCTTCAAAAAAAGAAAAAAAAGGACAGAGGATAGTAGTTGAATGAAAGGTCCTTATTTTCATACAATACTACAACAAAATTGAAGGACCTTCTCTTTCTGTGTAAGAAAGCAATTTAGAGAGTGGCCGGCTAATTGCACTCTAGCATCAGGAATCCTCGGATAGGGCCAGGTCTCCGTGATGATTAAAATGCAAACGTCACGAATGTAGCGGTTTCCCATGAGTTGTAGCTCCAGGTCATCCGTTTCATGGGTAATGGATCTGGCGTTGGTGAGATACAGGCTTGGTCCGGGTGGCTTGTCACAGCTGCTACGTAGCCTAGTTGCAGTTAGGCTGGACCTGCAGCCTCGCGATTGTTTTCTCTCCCGACGCTGCCCGAATCTCTTCCGCGACCCGATAACAATCCACGAAGCACTCTGTGGTGATCAGTCTTTTTTTTCACTCCCTTGACATTCTTTAGAGTCTGATTGAATTGATTAATTGATTTTTTGTCTAATGAGCCGCTAAAATACTTGTTGTTGCCGTGCTTCGCCATTGTTGGTGGACACAGTGACTTGTGGGTCACTGGTACCCCTGTAACAGTGTTTTGCTGTGTGCTGTCTGCTGCAGAACAGAATAAACACAAAATGAAAATCTGCGAAGTGTTGAAACAACGAAACATGCTGTAGTCCCTCTTGAGTTTATTTTTAACCCGGTCATTGTAAATGTATTTTTAAGTCATTATAAGATAAGGCAGGGGTGGATAAATATTTTAACCTGCAGGCCGAATTGGCTTCTAAAATTCTAAAAAAAATGGGATAAAAAATTTTTGATTTGATTTTTAGTATCTGCCAATACAGTGTCTGGATTAGATAACCATTGAAAAATTGGTTTTAAAATAGTAGAAATTAAAGCAAAATGTTATAATATGCCCCTTTTGTTAGGGGACATTGTGTATTATTTAGGCCTCCCTAGTGGCGAATTTTTTTTGGGTGGGTCTGACGGTGCTGCGCTTCGCGAAAGAGCGACGGAATTCATTGCGCAGATGCTTTACCATGAGACACACAAAGCCTGTCAAGATAATCAAGACTGTATAAACATTTACCTCTTTAATACAGTGGAACCTCGATTTTTGAACGGCTCTCAGTTTGAATAAATCGGAGTTCGACCAAAAATTTCAAAAAATTCTTGCTTCGCTGTTCGGTCAAAAATTCGGAGTTCCAACGCCGGTAATGCGTGAGTGCGTACGCTAGGATGCGATGCTGAGTGGCGTACAGGTGTAGATCGTGTAGATCGCCCCCACCCCTCGTGACCAACTGTTATCATGTGCGCACTTGTCTCTTTTTGCTTTCGCTTTTAATATCGGTGAACGGAGTGTTTTAGCCCCTAACTATGCCTTCGAAGAAGGTCGGTGCAAGCAGGACAGGTGAAAAAAGAAAAGTTGTCCGTACAACTATTGCCTTTTAGAAAGACATAATAGCTAAATATGAAAGAGTTTCCGATCTTGCTAGGGAATACAGCATGCGCCTTCTGCTGACCACCACAAAGGTAAGAAATCCTATTCATAATTCTTTTCTTCATCTTTTTTTTTTTTACACGTTCGTGTTAGCGTAATCTTTCGTATGGAAGATTACGATTACGCGAACATACAATTAGCCTGGGTTAGCTTTAGTTTACGTTGAACATTCAGGTAAACATTCAGGGTGTTGGAACTGAGCCCAAAATTCAGGGTGTTGGAACGGAGCCCCCTTTCTAATGAAGCGCTAGCCAGTTGTTGTGGAGACCCGGGTGCCAAATGACTTGTAAACGACCTGATTTTTATAATTTTACACGTTCATGTTAGCGTAATCTTTGTACGGAAGATTACGATAACGCGAGCGTATGATTAGCCTGGGTTAGCTTCATGTTTACGTTAAACATTCATGGTAAACATTCAGGGTGTTGGAACGGATTAAAACGATTTACATTATTTTTAATGGGAAAAATTATTTTGGTGATTGAACAAATCGGTTCTCGAACAGGGTTCTGGAACGGATTATGGTCGAGAACCGAGGTTCCACTGTAATTGGATTTTTCCGGAGGTTACCTCCAATTTTCTCTAATTTAGGGATTTCTTTTTAAGAATATCGGTCATCTTGATATTTTGACCATAAACCACATCAGCAGTTCATCACAAATACAGTGAGGCACTTTGATTGTCAAAGAGACAAAGAAGAACAGTGACAGGTGGATACAATAAAAAGTCAGCAAGAAAGAATCCCAGCCTGACCCGAACGTAACGATTAATAGTTTAGACTTGGGCCAGACTTAGGCTTAAGATCTTACCTCTACTGCAAAGTGTTGTCGAACATTCAGAACTCATTTGCTCCCGATAGCTTGTGGTACAGGTCTCTACTACGATAGTACACAAAAAAATAACAAGTCTTAAATATAGAGGGAAAACTTTACATAGTGTAGTAGTGATAAAGGTAAAAAATGTCTGGACTACCAATGAAAAAAATGTCATATAAAAAGCATTGGGACTTAGCTAACTATATTTTAGGCAGTGGTGGGATAGATTATTATCACACTTTATCGTGAATAGAATTTTTTTGATTGGAACATGTAAAACGTGCAAAACGATTAACATTTGTTTCTGGTACCATGATTAAAGAAAGTGTGATAAAAAGATCAAATCTACTTCCTTTTTCACAAGTCACCTATATCACTAGTGGTCCAGTACTCTGAAAACTAAGCTTTAGTTTATGTATCATGGACTTTTTCTGTGAAGACCCAAATAGTGTTATTTGGTTGTTAGTCATTTCCATGATAGCCCAGTAGACAAAAAAATTATCAAGTGTAGTTGTGATAATGGGTCGAAAATGTCTTCAGAAACCAAGAAGAGTCCGATTGCCTTCAATCCGCATTTTTTCGCCGATAAATCACGTTGTTTTTAATCACTCTAGTCAAGTCAAGTCAAGTCATTTTTATTTGTATAGCCCTTAATCACAATTAGTCTCTAAGGGCTTCACAAGTTATTACATATAAGAAGATTAGGTTACTCGTATGCTATAGAGTAGAAGTGAGTTTTAAGCCTAGATTTAAACATTTCCACCGAGGTTGCAGATCGGATATCAGGGGGAAGAGCATTCCACAACACCGGTGCCCGGATGGAGAACGCTCTCGAACCAGCGGAACACTTCTTGGCTCTTGGGATCACCAGGAGACCGGCGCTCTCGGAACGAAGGCTTCGGGCCGGGACATAAGGGCAGATCAGATCTGAAAGATACGAGGGGGAAAGTCCATGTATGATTTTGTATAGTAGTAGGAGAACCTTAAAATCGCATCTTAGGCTAACAGGGAGCCAATGCAGGTTAGCCAAAATTGGGGTGATGTGATCATACTTTTTTGTCCTTGTTAAAAGCCTCGCTGCAGCATTTTGTACCAGCTGAAGACTCTTGAGTCTGGTCATCGGAAGACCGGAAAGTAGTGCATTACAGTAGTCGAGACGGGAGGTAACAAACGCATGAATTATGATTTCCGCATCCGACTGAGAAAGTATAGGACGAATTTTAGCAATGTTACGGAGATGGAAGAAAGCGGTTCTAGTAATTTTCTTCACGTGTGTTTGAAAGGACAGATCAGGGTCGAAAATGACACCTAAATTTTTAAGTGAGTCACTCTGTGTGATGTGGCAATTGTCCAAGTTCACTGCGGTTTTAGAGAATAAGTCACGGGACTTAGAAGGACCAATTACTAACATTTCAGTCTTTTCAGGGTTAAGACGCAGGAAATTGAGTGACATCCACTCTTTTATCTCAGTGAGGCAGGCCTCCAAAGTTCCACAGTTTAGTGTGGTAGATTCCTCCATCGGGAAATAGAGTTGAGTGTCATCTGCGTAACAATGGAAACTGATGTTATACTTGCGAATAATATCACCTAGTGGAAGCATATAAATGCTGAAGAGAAGGGGGCCAAGCACTGAACCCTGCGGAACACCACAAGTTACACTAAATGGCTCAGATGTCAATTCGCCATATTTAACGCAGTGTGTCCTATCTGAGAGGTAAGATCTGAACCATAATAGGACGTTTCCTGAGAGACCAATCCATTTTTCCAACCGTTCTAGCAAGATAATATGGTCCACTGTGTCAAATGCAGCACTAATGTCCAGCAGCAGCAAAAGTGATGATGCGCCCGAGTCCATTGCCCGTAGGAGATCATTGGTTACCTTTATCAGAGCTGTCTCAGTAGAGTGGTTAGCCCTGAATCCTGATTGCATCGATTCAAAGAGATTGTTATCGGACATGAAATCATTCAGCTGCTGTGCCACTACTTTTTCAAGTATTTTAGAAAGAAACGGTAGGTTTGACACAGGTCTATAATTACATAAGTTTTCTGGATCTAGGTTGGGTCGTTTCAGTGTGGGTTTAATGACAGCGGACTTAAAAGCAGCTGGAACTACACCAGAGGCGAGTGATATGTTTAAAATATTTAGAACTGAAGGTGCAAGAACGCCAAAGAGACCTTTAATAAGTGAACCTGGAAGTGGGTCGAACTGGCAAGTCGTCGGTTTGGCAGTATTCACCATCTGTTTAAGATTTTCGAGTGACAGTTCACTAAAACGGGACCAAGTCCCTGGACAGCCACCATGTCGTGCATCTAGGGATTTGAGTGCTTTAGTATGTGTTGAATTAATATTGTCTTTAGCAATTTCTTCCTGTATGCTCTGGATCTTCTTAGTAAAGAAGACCATTATGTCGTGAGCAGAATGGGTGGAGCTATCTGGGATAGTCTGTTGCCTTGTAAGTGATGCTACAGTGTCAAAAAGGGCCTTGGGATTGTTCTTTTGTGACGCAATCACTTTCGAAAGGTAGGCTGATTTTGCAGAGGCCAGGGCCGCTTTATACTTCAACAAACTATCACACCAGATTTGATGGAAAACTTCAAGCTTGGTAGCGCGCCATTTTCTTTCAGATTTCCTGCATTCTCGTTTAAGGGATCTAGTTTCATCATTAAACCAAGGTGTGCGTCTTTTAGGTCGTAATTTATGCCGGATGGGCGCAACTAAATCCAGGGCATTGGCCAGGGTAGCGTTAAATTCATTTAGGAGTGGTTCTATGGAGCCTATGTAGGAAGGAAAGGACGCAACTGCTCCTGGAAGAATATCGGAGAGCTCAGAAACTGTGCCTGTGCTTATATTGCGTCCGGTGAATCCTTCAGTTTTTTTGGTACTACATTTAGCTAGCACCTCAAATGTAACTAAATAATGATCCGAGATAACTGTAGTACACGATAGCACCGCCATGTTTGAGGTTGAAACTCCTCTAAACGTTCCCGACATTTGAAACAAGTTATTGAATGCCACATACTATAGCCCCTCAGTCAAAGTAATAATGTATGAAGATTGCAGCATCCCACATTATTTTTCCTGGTCCCGTGTCTCATCCCTAAGGGCCCAGTCACACAGCCGTTTGAGTCTGTATCGCGGGTAAAATTTTGCGTTTTTTTTTTTTTTTTGCCCGTGGTTGCCCGCGATGGAAAATGCGCAAAATTGGCCAACCCGCTGTTCATCGGTGGTATGCCCGCAAAACAGCTGCCGGCGACTGTTCCGCTTCCTCATCGCGACATTTCCGCGTCATTTTCTCGTGTGGACCACGGGTATAAAAGCTCCCGAGTCGGTGTTGTGCCCAAATCCGACTCCCACGCAAAATGGATTAAGACGAGATCACTACGGTGACGGGGATCCATGTCCACCCCTTGACGTCTCGAGCACAACTGACGTGTGCTCGGCAAATCGCGCTGTATATACGGGGAGAAAGGCGTTTGACCGTCACACGTGTAACACGCTAATTTCACGTAATAACACCGCGATACAGGCGCAGAACATGATATTACCGTGCTCCACCCACGATGACCCGCTGAAATTTCCCGTCCTACCCATGTGTAACCACGCCCTGGCCGCGGCCAGAGCACGTCATTCCGCGTCATTTCCGCGTCATTACCTCGTGTGCCGCCCGCGGTTAACACGTGCTCAAAGTTTTGAACAGCTCAAAACTTTTTCGCGCGGCCAACCGCGTGTGAATTTCCGACCGCGAGTAAAGCACTGCTGTATCTCGTCTATATGGCGGTCTCAAAGCGTCCAACAGCGCCCAAGAGCGTCTGCTTCACTGGCCGTGATTCAGCCACGATAAACCCGTGAAAGGCTGTGTACCCGTGCTCTAAAGTATTGAGCAGCACAAAACTTTTTCGTGCTGCCAACTGCGCGTGAATTTCCGACCGCGTGTTAAGCACTGCTGTATCTCGTCTGTATGGCGATCTCAAAGCGTCCAATAGTGTCCGCCTCACAGGCAGAAATTTCTGGCCGTGATTCAGCCGCAAACGGCTGTGTGACCGGGCCCTAACCAAGGCTTGTCTATAGCCGGCTATCGCGCTTAGTCTCTCTCCCTTTCGATGCAATGGTTACTAACAGCTTATCCACCATTGCTAAGGGGTCTTATTTTGTTCAAGAAAAAATTACTTTGCACTGTCAAACTCAGATATCCCTTGTGATTGAAAGCCAAAGAGCGTGGAACTCTCCAAGCTGCACTCACTTTCACTCAACCTAATTTTAGTGGATGGAGTGGAAGAACAAAGAAAAACTTGTGAAGGTTTGGCTGCCTTTATTATTCTTTTGTTTGGCTGCAGTCCAGGGGTTAGAATATTCGCCTAACACGCGAAAGCTCCCTGGTTGAAGACCGGGTGGAAACATTTGTTGGCCTGGAGAGGGTTGGGCGCCACCAGGCTGTACTTGCCCAGGACACACTACAGGAAATGGTTGTTAAGGGATACAACCAAGCCTCTACCCACCCACCTTGTGTTCATTTACAGTTTAGGCTGTCTTGCCCTGTCAGTGACTCAAGGAGTTTAATCAGTTGCACTTCTTTTTTGCAGCAACTCACCCAAAAGAAAAGTTTAAGAAGAAAATATTAAATGTTTTTTTTTTTTTTATCTACGCGATGAAGGATATGTATACTTAAAATCAGTGGAGGGCCGTGCATTTCACACCTAGACCTTCAGCAGTTGTACGTCTGAATCAATCCAAACCTCAATAAATATTTTATGCCTATCTGCAGCTACTATAAAACGCATCAATAATAACCTCTTAAAATGGCAATATAATAAGGAATATAGCCACATTTTACTCAACCAAAAATTGTTTATATGTGTACACGAAATATATCCTCCTGTTTCCGTATCTGAATTTCTCTCACCAATGAAAGAAAGACGCTTCACATAGTTTCCTTTGTGTTTGGATCCAGCACCTTCGTCGTGTTCCCTGAAATGAAACCATCTGCTTAGCCTGGTTTTGACAGACAAGCTAGCTTTGGAGTTGTCTGACCTTTTGTAACGATGTCCAGCTTTTCTGGGGCGGCAGTAGCTCAGGAGGTAGAGCGATCGTTTTAGGATTAAGGGATCCCACTTCGAATCCCGGCTTGTCCGTGTTACATGCCGAAGTGTCCTTGGGTAAGACACTGAACCCCCAATACCCCCAATAAGCAGGTTAGCGCCTTACATGGCTGCAGAGATCACGGCCGCCATTGGGAAATGTGAAGCACAATGTAAAGCGCTTTGGGAAGTCATTGACTTGAAAAGCGCTATATAAATGCAGATCATTTCATTTCATTTCATTGTAATGTCCGTCTCAAATATGGCTTTGACAGTAAATCTGCAACCAAATCCATTTTATTCTCCTTCTTCAGCCGTTGTGGACCGACAAAACCGCAATCAAATCAGCACAACAAAATATTTGCTTTTGCAGCTCACTACAAATACAGTTTGCTAGCTCTGGCAAGTACAGTCTATCACTAGCTAATCATTCCTCTTCGTCCTCTTTGGTACATTACTGCCCCCTAGCCAATCATAGTTTGTGAAAACACTGACAATTCCCTACGGCAGCTAGAAAGCCATAGTTTCGCCAACTTGAAATCTGATTGGTTAAAACAACAGCTTTTTCAACACTCATTTCTAGCAGCAGGGCCCGCAGAACTGATTGGGGGGTCCTAAAGGTACATTTCTGACCCTGGCAAAAAGTAATGGCTTAAATGTTATTGTTCAAATGCTTGAATATAAAAACACACATGTGGAAGCAGCGCAACCAGGGGAAAAGCAATGTAAGAAAGCTGACAAACGACTTGGAACTATTTAATACGTTTTTGTGTGCAAACTATAATAAACATCACTAGATTCAAACATTTTTTTAGGCCAGCAGAGAAGGCCTTGCAGGCCCTGACATCCCACCACTGCCTAAAATATAGGTAACTAAGTCCCAAACAGCAGTTGTGGGATACATGGTTTAAAGCAATACTCCCTTAACATCCACATTTGATCTGGCCCTTAGAATGATACCAGAGAAGATTTTGATTTTATGTCATATACCATATCAATTCCAGCTGCGCATGGTTTCGAACATATGTTGCGGCTGAAAGATAATATAAATGTCATTTGAAAAATCATTTTGGTTTCTTTCGTTGTCACACTTTATCCTGAATACAATTGTTTATGATTGGAACATGTAAAACGTTCGAGTCAAGTCATGTTTATTTGTATAGCCCTTAATACCAAAGAGTCTCAAAGGGCTGCACAGACCACAAATTATTGCAGACCACAGATTATTGCAAACCACAGACTATTATGACACCATCACCAGATCTAAAACCTACATGAGGGCAAATAATACAGATATTGTCAACATAAAACATAGGTTATTCAAATGCTATAGAATAGAAGTGTGTTTTAAGCTTAGATTTAAACATTTCCAATCTCAGGGGGAAGAGCATTCCACAGAACCGGGGCCCGAATGGAGAACGCTCTCGAACCTGCGGATCTCTTCTTGGCTCTTTGGATCATGAGTAGACCAGCATTTCAGAGCGAAGGCTCCGGACCGGAACATAGGGGGAAATTAAATCTGAAAGATATGAGGGAGCAAGTCTATGCATGATTTTGTATACTACCAACAGAACCTTAAAATCACATTTTAAGCTAACAGGGAGCCAATGCAGGTTAGCTAAAATCGGAGTTATGTGATCAAACTTTCTTGTCTTAGTTAAAAGCCTCGCTGCAGCGTTTTTTACCAGCTGAAGGCTCTTGATTTGGGGAGACCGGAGAGTAGTGCATTACAGTAATCTAGACGGGAGGTAACAAACGCATGAATTAGAGACATTATAGGGTGAATTTTAGCAATGTTGCGAAGATGGAAAAAAGCTGTTCTACTAATATTCTCAACGTGTGTTTGAAGGGACGGATCGGGTTCAAATATGACACCTAGATTTTTGACTGAGTCACTCTGGGCGATATTACATTTGTCAATGTTCAGAGCTGTTTTTGAGAACAAGTCATGTCATTTAGATGGACCAATAACCAAAGTTTCGGTCTTTTCAGAGTTAAGGCGTAAGAAGTTGAGTGACATCCATTCTTTTATCTCAGTGAGGCAGGCCTCTAAATTTCCACAGTTTAGTTTGACAGATTCCTCCATTGGAAAATATAGTAGAGTGTCATCTGCGTAGCAATGAAAACTGATATTATACTTGGGAATAACAAAATTAACATTCGTTTGTAGTACCATGACTAAAGATCATGTGATAATGAGATAAAATCTACTATCACTAATTGTCCAGTACTCCGTTTCATTGACTTTTTTCAGTAAATAAACCCAAAAAGTATTATTTGGTTATTATTCATTTCATTAATACTGTTATTTATTTTTTGACTTTTGTTCTGCAAAGAATCCAGGAGGGTTATGTAATTGTTGCTTTCTGGAAAACGGTAAAAGTGACAAACGAAAAAGTATGCAACACTATTAGAGGGAGTTTAGAGGCAACTTATGAAGAACTGTTATCTACTGTGCGCAGACAAAAATTGCAGTGGTAGGGTCACCTCACGAGATCATCAGGACTGGCCAAGATCATTCCCCAGGGGACAGTCAGAGAGGGCAGGAGGAGAGAAAGACAGAAACAGAACTGGGCCAACAACATCAATGAATGGCCTAATTCCAACTTTGCCATGACCGCAAGGACAGGCCAGTAACCGTCAACAGTGGAGAAAGCTGCCCAGAGTTACGTCGTCAACGGTGCCCTGACGAGGCGGTCAAGGGATCTGTGAACCGTGAGCAAAAAGAACTACATTAACTACTAATTGGCAAAGGGAAACAATTAAATATTACAAAGATATGTTACATTAATATGTTGTTCCAGGAAATAGGCCAAAACAGAAGCGTTTAACTGCCTACCAAATTCCATGTTTTTTCTTGCACGAAAGTGTGACTAAAACAAAATGAGTTGTTAGTTCAATCTAAATGTATTCACCAATAGCCCAAAGCCAGAAGGCCTGTTCTATTTGGCATAGCTAGGAAGAGCAAGCAGACTGTCAACTTGAACAAGGTTCATGTAACACAGTTAACTAAAGTCCCAATCAGCCAAGTCCTGTTATCCTCTTTTCTGTGCCTCAATACCCCCTTATTACACGAGGGGGAGTGGAACAAAAGCTTTAATGGCTTTATTTGTGAAACAGCCCTCTAACTAGATGTCAAATCAGAACAGAATGCAAATTTGGCCTGCTAATTCGGACGGACCCTCTGCGGTATCCAAATCCCTCTTAAGCTTCTTGTTGAGCACGTCTGCCAGCTTTGTGTACACAATTGCCTCCTCAAATATTCGCACTGCATCATTAATGTCGACCCCCTTTTGTGCCGCTCTCTTCTACCAGAATAAACAGGATCACACGTGCAAAAGTTCTTCTATCTAGCAGATAATTAGCGCACGGCACAATCTGAGCAATGATGTGCTCGGGTGAAATTAAAACTTTGCATAGCACGGGTAAATGAAGGGATTTGAATGCCCGGGGGCAGCCGCGCTTATCAAATAAACCTCGAAAAAATGTGTGCAGGGAATGAAATGAGCCAATCATTTTTCTGGGAGATGGGAGCCCTGAGGAGAATAAATAAGCAATCGTCACGTCATGCAGGGAGAACAAATGAGCATGGTACACAATTAGGTAGGGTCACATTCTGCCAGATCTGTGAGCGTAGGATGGGCTAATGAGCTGTCCCAGTGAGTGCATTTGTGTGTGCGTGTGCATCTGTGGAATGATCAATGCATACAAAAAGCCACAGAGACAATAAAAACCGAAAACCATCCTTGATCGTCCTAAACTTGTGTTAAAGGCCATGTTCAAAATGAAAAATGTTGGAATCAGGGCAGACTTTAAACAAATTGTAATTGACAGCCAGAGTAACTGTGAACTTGTGGATAGATTTGTATTCATCTTTTCTATCCATCTATCTATTTTAAATCTTTGTTATCGCTGTTCGAGATCATGTTTGACAATGGTTAGATATTGGTTGGAATCCCAAAATGTAATTCTAGGTCATGTCGATAATCAATCATTTAAATTATTGTTTATTTCATGTAGACTTATTTATTAGTAAGTTTCAAGATGTTCTAATATTTTGTGAAGGCTGAGGTCACTGCTAGTATTCATCAGGTAAGATTTTTGGGGGTTTTACCCTCAACCCAGCAAAGTTTTTTTTGTCAAAGAGATAATGGAAAAGAGAACTGCATTAGATGTCCATGTGGCATATAACACAGATGCACAGTGAGCTCGTGTCCTTTGGGGCTGATGCAGCAGAGTCAAATATTTTTCCTTTTCTCCAAAAATGATTAAACATATTTCAAGGGAAGCACATTTGATCCTTGGTTGCTCTAAACCCTGGGAACATATACAGACACCTTTTGCCTGGATCCTGTTTTAATTATATCTTCATTTTTGGTACATGAGCAACATACCTTGTAGTTTCAAATTATTAGACTGGTAACAGAGCCAAATACCCAAGATAAGCTCAAATAATACACTTACGACCATTTGACTTACGCGAAACTGTAGATACGTTTTTTTTTTTGGAATGTCGAAAAATGTCCGGACATTGCTGTGAGATTTTGTATTGTGTGCACCTTTTTCTGAGTACAGGACAATACTGTAGTGCTTGTTTCCACCGCTACAGGCGTGTGACGCTGTATGAGCTTACCCAGCATCCACACGGAAGAAAATAAATCCGCTTTCTCTTCCTAGTTCGCGTGTAAACATTCTACACTGTATGTCCAGCGGGCTAAAAACGTTGACATTTTTATTGTTTAATATCTCGTGCATCCATTTAATATGGTTGGTTTGAAGTGTAAAGAAGAGGCAAGCCGTTTCTTTTGAAATGAAAGTGGAATGAGAAAGATTGGTGCGGTTGAGAAAATGGTTGGATCGCTTTTTTTTCGTCCACTCTCTACCACGGAGGAGGACTTCTTGAAGCCCATCTTCCAAAAGTAAGTTTATCTTTACAGAGCATATTATTTTATGAAATGTATATTTTTGAGTAGAAAACATTACAGAGTCCTTATACAAGCCTTTAACATACTTATATAAACCTTAAACATACATTCCATACAAAATATAGCACTGAAGATACTTACGAACGATCGCCCGGAACCTATTTCGTTCGTAAGTAGGGCAGCGTCTGTATAATGTAGTGTCTTGTTTTTGAAAAAGTGTAAGTTGGAGTTCCGTTCAGACACAAATGTAAACACGGGGTCAAATTTAACTGTTGAATTTTTCTCAATTAACCAATCATATGAATTCAAATTACCGTTGTATGATTGACATGCGCGTGGACCAAGCAATTGGCCTGGCAGATCAATTTCGATGGAAAGTTGCAATGATATCATGCTCTTAATGGAACTATCACCATCATACCTTTCACAGCCAGATGAAGAGTCCACTCCTTTAAACTGCTGGTTGTGCACATCTCTGATGGCCTATCCCACTCTGCCAATACCAGAGCTGGTGTAGGGAAGGCCCAACTTTGACTTGACTTCCCAATATTGCATAGGAAAACCAACCTGAAACAGAAGCCACAGAGCCCCAGTCGAGAGCATACTGGCATACTGCGTCACTGTGTGGTATGCCAGCACAACAGCAGAAAGAACTTTACAAAGTGTCGTCAACACAGCCGAAAAATCTGGTTCCATGCCCATTCTGGAGCAATACCACAGCAGATCTAACTACATTATATAAGACTCCTCTCACCCTGGCCACTGACCCTTTGACCTGCTTCCCCTGATAGATGCTGCAGATCCTTTAAAACAAGGACTAACATGCTCAAAGACGATTTCCTCCCCAGGGCCATCACCACCCTAAGCAAGCAGAAATGACTGTGAAAAAAATTACATTCATATTTTATTTTTCAACTCTTATTTTGGAAACAGGCTACCGCTAATGTGATTACTTTTTTTTCAATGCACCATTGTTCTAATGCGCTTGTAACTTAGGCCAGACTACAAGCAGTACTTTTAAATATTATCATATTCATCCTAATATTCTATTCATCTTATTTTTTGTGTAATATTTGATCAATAGATGTCACAGTAGTGTGTAATGCAACCAAAAACTAGTGCTACAAAGCACAAGGAGGTATACAAACTACAGAGACTCAAAGTGACCAAACTGCACCGTTTTTCTCCTTATTTTTTCCCCCAGCCTTTCACAAGGTTTTTGGTTGTTGGGGGCAGCAAGAGTGCAAACAGTCATTTCAAGTCCCTGTAGGTGAGCTACATGTTATGTAAAATGAATACAAATTTCTTGAGCTACAAGTGTTTAAAAATACTTCTTTATATGATATTTAATGTAAGTTTTCTTATTTCATGAAAACATATATATATTTGTTAATGGATTATGTTTTTTTTACCACTTGGATGAGCTACACAATATCCCTTTTAATACAGTGCCACATCTAATCTCGTTGTTATCAATGACAATAAAGAAATTTCTTATTCTGTGGAAATAAAAGCCAAACCGTACCATACAAACCGCACAGTGTATGAATAACGGCTTTATAGAAAAGGACAGTGGACGGAATAGCCAGCCAGGTATGTGGACCTGAGAAGACGGTGGCCTATCACTTGTCTAAGCATACAGGCCACACCCTAGGAATTTCCACGGGCACTCTGCAGGTGCAGTGGCCAAAAAGACGAAAACAGAAAAGCTTTTAGGCGCGACTCATAGTTATTAACTATTCAATCACCAAAAGGAAAGTCAAAGGCGTGAAAGGTTGTGGGCCGGAGCTTTTTTGCTTCAATGCATTAAGAGCCATGGAGAAGCACTCTGGAGGCGAGAGCGATTGCCCCCTGTGGAAGATGATTGCTCAAAGGAGTTTTCCTCCTTTAATAATAGCAATCTGATGTGAAAACCTAATCCCAAGTAGCATTCCATTGAATCTAGCAACATCTGCTCACAAAAGCGTGCAACATGAATTTTACATTCTCTGATATACAAATAAACAACGCTACCCTTGCCCCTCCATCAATCGCAGCCACAGCCGAGGGAAGTGATGTGGAAGAGTAAACTGCTAATGAATACCGCCGAGTGAAAAATTCACATTTAAAAATGCCATCATGTATACCACAGGGATTAAAACACGCTTCTTCAGGGGAGCGTCTAATCTATTTTCACTCAGGGGTGTGAATGCGCACAACCCAAAAGGTCGTTTAACGTGACCTTCTCGCAGTGTTGATCACCTGTGTGACACTACAAACCACAGACAAGCAGACAAGCATGAACATCGCCGCCCCTTAGTGGGAGTAATAGCTCCATCGTTGCCATTAAAGTCAGATATGGATGCTCCTTTTAAGCCCCCTACTCTCCTCCTCACTGGCCTAATTCCCTCGTCCTCGGTGCGGGATGAGAGGGATCAGAAATCCATCCATATGCATGGCTTAATATCCGACGAGGTGCTGTCAGGTCTCAGTCAGGCCAGTTTCTCTGAAAGTGCCACTAATGACACATAATAGAGGCATGGGGTCAAGCTCAACGCGGCAATACTCAGAGATCAACAACCCCCCAACACAGAATTCATAATGGGCCTTCCTGCATCAAAGTTAAAAACAACCATTTTGCTGCCTTCTACCTAGCAAAAACAGAATAGTGGCGATGTTGATGATGATACTAAAGGTGTTCCCAAAGATTTTTTTTCTCAATTAAGCACAGAACGTGTAGCATTCCTCCCCACAATTATGCAAATATGTTTTCTACTCATGAGCCAGGGGACTTTAGAAATATTGTCTTAAAGTTGACACATCTGGCTTGTATGTTCTGTAGAGCTTTGAGGTAATTGAAGAAACACAACACTTTCAAACTGGCCGATACCATTAACACAACATGTGTGGCAGCTCTGAAACAGAGCGATTGTAGTGAACAGTTCAATATCTATCTATCTGTATACCGAAGCCATACCCCCCTAGTGGGAGTTTGCTAAAGTCACACCCTTACATTCACTGAACATTTATTCCCCTGCGTTCTTTCCTACCTGTCCCCAAACATTAAGCCATGCAACCCTTAATCAGCAGAGAGACCACACAGCCAGTTCAATATGGTAGCAAGATTATTTTTAAGATTATAACTTGACAGGACCGAAGTTAGATAAAAAAATGTTTGTAAAGTACAGTACTTTTATGTGTTGTTTGGGATGTTCTTTTCATACCAAATAATGGTGACAAAATATCGTGTCCTGAATCAATAGCGCAATAAAGCAGCAAGATTATTTTTAAAACTAGAATTTGACAGTACAAAAAAGAAAAAAAAAAGTTATAAAGTACAGAACTTTCATTTGTTAAACAAATGCTCAAGCCTGTTATTTGGGTATGTTCTTTGGTTTCATGGTACTATAATAGAGTATTTAATAAAATAAATAAATGTTTCCACTTCGCAGGCTTTGGTTATTGTGGATCCTTGTTGAAACGCAAACACCCACGAGAATAATGGATATCACCATTAATTAACCTCAATTCCAACTACAGCAAAACTACTATGAACACATTTCACAAGGGATCTCTGACTATTGTGGACACCAATTGGATCACAGCATCATGCTTACTTTGCGCATCTCTTCTTGATGTAAGCCAACTCGGAGAGGATAAGATTGGGAAGGTCTCTAAGTGTCGGTGGTCCGACTCAGAGTAAACACAAGGAATGATGGGATCGAGAAGCTGGTCCAAGCACAAGCCCCTCATCAGCACTGTCAACACATGGCAGATTGGGTTCACAACTCTCCACCTCTGAATTCCCTCCTTCCACCATGGAAGCACACCCTCAATCAGCCCGTATTTCCCTCTTTTCAATCCTGGACGATGTCAGGTAGAAGTGTAATGCAAGCAAATACCAAGTAGCAGCAAGCCGGCTGACCAAATGGGTAGATTTCTCCTTATACTGAGATTCCCATCCATCAACGTATGACTCTCACTTCCTACCTACGAAACAAGTCATAAATTATTGAGTAGGTTTGGGAGACGTGTTTAAAAATCCCATACATTTCTGTCGGGAAGGTCATGCGAAGGTGATACTATCGTAAGTGATAAGGACATATTATAAATGTTTGATTATTTTGTCAATTGATGTGGCGGGTCCCTGTATTCTAATGAAAAACATAGTTCAAATCAAATGGATCGTGGTTCAAAACATAATAAGTAATACACTTGTTCAGCGTATAATGTCTCTTAAAAATGCAAAATTTCGATTGCAATATTTATTTTTTTAAAGTAAAAGCACATTTCTTCTGCCGGGTTGAAGCGACCTTACCTCAAAAAGTTTCGTTACATTGCTTTTTAAAATTGTATTCTCTTGGCTTTTGTTCTGAAACAGTTGTAATAGAGATGTATTAAAAACATGTTTATACTGTTAAAATATGAATTGTAGTTATTTAATAAAAAGTGGGCCACTCGTGCTGCATGATATGAAGCTGTCATTACCGATGTGAATCACCTGCTCCTATCTGTCACCTTTTGTCAGTCCGTCTGCGAACCTCATTTATCACTAGGCAAGCCTTTTTCGACCCTGACTCCCACCTGTTTTTTGCTCCTGTCTGTCCCCTGGCTTCGACCCGTTTTTGATCCTGACCACGTCTACTGAAATGAAATGAAATGATCTGCATTTATATAGCGCTTTTCAAGTCAATGACTTCCCAAAGCGCTTTACATTGTGCTTCACATTTCCCAATAGCGGCCGTGATCTGTGCAGCCATGTAAGGCACTAACCTGCTTATTGGCGGTATTGGAGGTTCAGTGTCTTACCCAAGGACACTTCGGCATGTAACGCGGACAAGCCGGGATTCGAACCGGGATCCCTTAATCCTAAAACGATCGCTCTACCTCCTGAGCTACTGTCCCGTCCCGGCTTTCGACCTCTTTTGTCCCCGACCACGTCTACTCTCCTTTCCTGGCTTACGACTCGATTCTGACCCCAACCACGTTTTTGCTCTCCTCTCCCGGCTACTGACTTGTTTTTCCGTTCCCGACACCGCCATCGCTCGCCACGGAAGATCCACTTCCGTGTTCGGAGCGAGCTGCTTCCCGCGTCCAGCAATCACCTGATCGTGGGCGCAACCCTTTCTCTTTCTTCCAATAAAACCTGTGAGAAACGCAATGCAAGTGGGTCCTGTCTCCGTTCTGGTCCTGACAGATGCATCCATACACAAGATTGGGATACGCGTGGGACAACTAATTTGAATTAGTGAGACAAAAGAGTGCGAGAGGTCAAACATGTTGAATTTCTTGAGAACCGAAACAAATGATCACATACACTTTCAACTCTCTTTGAATGAGAAAGAAAGATTGTTCGTGGGTCTTACTAAGCCGCAGTGGATTGTGTGTGGTGCCTTGTCCTCAGATGGAATTCACAACTATTATTCCATTCTAAATCATATAGTGAATTATAGATGTGATTAAAATCTGCTCAGCGTGTTAGTGGCCACCCCATTGTGTCACTGGTTTAGCGCCTTAGCCAATTTCTGCTTGTCAGGAGTGTGTGCGCTTGTGTGTGCACACGACCGCCATCACAATGACCTTTCCACAAGCCTGGGGAGCGCGCAATGCAGAGGAGAGGCAATAAAAGTAATGAAAGAAGCAAAGGCAATTAAAGTGGTGTGTGTGAGGGGAGCGTGGCGGAGATGAGCCTAACTGGAGGCAGCCCTGCAATGCACTACGGCACCATATCCCCCATAATCCCTCTGTGATCGCACAGCAACCCTGGTGTGCTCCCGGTCTGATCATCCTCTCGCAGCATTCAGCGCCTTAATCCAAGCAAAAGGACAGACGTCCTCTACACACACACACACACACACACAAACACAGGAGTCCTTCAGTGAGCAAAAATAACCACAGTTATGAGAACCGCTGAAATCAATCGGGACAGCTAGGATATATACATATACATAAACATACAAACATACAAACATACTCTTAAATAATAATGATGTTATTAACAACACAAAATGGTTATAGTTACTAGTTACTCCATTTAAAAGTAACTATCTTGTTACAAATTAACATGTATACTTGCATTGAAGTCGACCACCTAAAACTGCTTCAAAAGAGCAACTTGGTAAAAGAAATAGGTGACCACGTGTACACCAGCCTGTGGAAGAAATAAAGCCTTCATAATTCTTCGGTGTTAAGAGCATGCAAACAAAAATGTTGCAGAGACATGCCATATCCATTTTGGCTTCAGACCACAATGTTGCAATGTCATAAACATTTAATGTCAAAAATGTTGCTCGCCTTGGTTAAAGTCTATAATTTATGATCTCTTGATGATGTTCTTCCGTGACATTTTACTTTTTTGTTTTGATCTTGTTTATTTTGATACTTTGGTTTGGGTGGGTGATAGAACCTACTTTATTGTAGCATTGATTATTTTAAAGAGAGAAGACTGTTGGTCTTCTGCAAACGGTACTTTCCCGATCCCTTAACCGCTTGGGTCATTGGGGCACCTCTGAGGATGAAACTCTGGACAACTTTCTCCACTGCTGATGGTTCTTGGTCTCTTTTTGGGTCGTGAAAAAGTTGGCACCAGTCCATTCCTTGATGTTGTCGGCCCAGTTATTTTCTGCGATCCTCTTTCTTTCCCTTTGAATTGTCCCCTGAAGAATTATCTTGACTAGTCCTAATGATCTTGTGACATGACCATACTACTGAAGTTTCTGTTTCTTTGGTTTAAGCTAACCTGAACACGATTCCTGGTTCTGTCCTGTCTTCTGATATGAAAGCTCCAAGATATTTCCTTTACCATTCTTGACCAAAACATTTTCTGTAAATAAATCCTTTTCTAAAGACCTTTTTTAGTGTATACGTTCATGGGAGGGTGCAATAGGATGCTAAATGACCCAGTTCATGTTCAAAAATATACTTTTATTACTGTATTAAGCATAAATAATACAAATCACAAGACAGAAACAACAGCGAGGGACAACTATTGATCAGCCGTCATTTTTTTGGGTTTGCTTTAGGGGAAGATAAACATGCAAAGCAACACAACAACTAAATACGATTCCGCAGACGTAAAGGCTTTTTGGAGAGAATGATGGAAGCCGGCTTCCCATCTTTCATAAGCCGAGACGCTTATTTTCTCTTGAAGGTGGGCGTGATTGGTCAAGATGCTTTTTCTCACAGATTCCGTGTTGAATGTATAAACTTAAATCCGTTTTCTATTTGGTCATTTTTCGATTAAATCAACAAAACAATGAAAGTGATGTTTGGAGTCAAAAGTTTTTTTCGTGAGCCAAACTAAAAGACTCTCTACAAAAAGACAGAATTCCCATTACCAATAGACACCAAAATCATATCTAATTATGATTCAGCACACAACACTATAACTTAAGATAAACATCATATCAAACAAACTGTCAACAACTTTGTTAACCACGCAAGGGCATAAAATTAACATTCTGTAATAATCAGTTCCTCGTCTTGCTGAGAATTTCAATAGTCACGTCCCAGCTGTGACAGATTTAAAACACATAGGTGGCCAGATAAGAGGTGATGTCAAATGCGTGAAAGGAAAAATCATATTAGGATTAAGGAGATTAATTTAAATTGTAACTTTTTCATCTGATTTGATCAAACTTTCTAAAAAGGTGTCAGGTGTAGTGTGATTTAATTTGCTGACGGATGAATGGCTGCTAAATTGCTGCGCTTCCAACTTTTGTCCCTTTGGTTGCTGTTTAATCAGAGATCAGCGCATTTCACCACTTTTGAAGATATGACTCATTTTGCTCGATTCCGCTGGGGTTAAAACATAATTACTAAGATTGAAGCGTAAATTCACACTGAAACAAATTCAATCTACGAGCGTGACTGGAGGGTGACACTTGGTACGGGGAAAACAGTGAGCGCTGGCTTTCATCACAAGACAAGAACATGGAATGATCCTTTTACAGATGAGAATGTGACCAGGCAATTTCAGCCATTTCACCACAAGATTCTCATTTTAGTCTGAGTAATTGAAGCAGACAAGACGTGAAAATTAAAATGTTACAAAATTTGTTGACAAATAGATTCATGTGAAGGGTCATTGTGCTTTGCAATTCATTTTTTGGACCAAATTATTTGAATAATTGCATAATTAAAATCATTGTTCATACAGATGCTTGAAGTCCTTGAAAATGCTTGAATTTTAATATTGTATTTTCAAGGTTTAAAAAGTGCTGGAATTTTGGATGAAGTTCTTGTAATTGCCTAAAATTGTTGTCATGTTTCTCGGCAGTGTGACTTGATGGTCTACGCAATTGACGAAGAAAAACAATTCTGCTTAAAAATGACGCTGACACTACCCTCTGGTGGCTTCTCTTTATCATTGCATTACTCGTGATTAGTGGCAGATGGCATTTGTTTGTATGTTGTGTGAAGTGTCACTGCCTCCTACGCGTCGCATCAGACCAACATGCCGGGGGACTGCCATTTAAATTAATTATTGCTAGAATATGGAAAATATAAACAATGGCTTAACGTGGAGCATTTCCATGGACAGAAAGCTGCAAGGTAAGAGATCCAACCCTTCACAATGGTTGAGTCATCTCGCTCCAGTCATATGAGAGGTAATTCACAGAGATGACTAGCTGAACTATGCTAAACTTATAAAAGATAATGTAGTGCTACCCAGTGGTAAATTGTAATGGGAAGAACTTCCCGCAACTGAATATGTAAGTTACATACTACTGTCATTTTTACCAAACACCTATATGGGGAGAGATTTGTTTAAAAAACATTTACAAACGTATTGTTCAGATCCACAAATATAGTCGCAATTTACTCAAGATCTAAAAATGAAATGTCTCGATAAATGCATACGCAAGATTAAAAATCTTTTTTGTAAATGATGGATACATTTGTTCATCTGCAAAGTTCATTAATCACACCGGATTTCTTCTTTTAATGGTACTGGAGAAATTGAAAAATTGTCTTTGAAAGTAATTCAAAAGTGCTTGAATTTGGCCGTGAAAAAGGTGTACGAACCATGTAAAATGAAGAAAAGAGCAGACATTTT
Organism: Urocampus carinirostris; assembly: GCF_059441175.1. Classification (NCBI taxonomy): domain Eukaryota; kingdom Metazoa; phylum Chordata; class Actinopteri; order Syngnathiformes; family Syngnathidae; genus Urocampus; species Urocampus carinirostris. The sequence continues at coordinate 38,077,517 of NC_142352.1, forward strand.
CACTTGTAGTTTGATGTTAGAATATCCTACTTCCTTGTTTATTGGAGGGGTTACGCTTCAAATAGAACCAATGATAGACAAAATCTGTAAAGTTTAAACCTTTCCTTTTATATATTGCAGCATGGCGGATGCGTGGTTAGCGCACAGCCCCACAGACTGGAGGTCCAGGGTTCGATTCCAGCTGCTGCAGCCTCCCCGTGCAGAGTTTGCATGTTCTCCCCCGCCTGCATAGATTTCCTCTGGGCACTCCGGCTTCCTCTTAAATTCCAAAAATATGCATGTCAGGTTAATTGGCCAATCCAAATCGTCCCTAGGTGTGACTGACAACCACTTCAAGGTGTACGCTGCCCACTACCTGAAGATAGCTGGGATGGACTCCAGTGACTCGTGCGACCCTACAGAGGATGAGCAAAACAGAAAATGGATGGATGGATTATATATTGATGGAAGAAATACTACTGATTTGAAGAATCTAAAATTCCTCTGGATGCCCCCAAAATCAGGACTGAACAGGATCCTTTAGATCTTCAGTGTAACACTCCCAACTGAGCCATTTCGGCACACACCCTGTCATCTGAAATAGTTTGTTGGATTCTGCATAAGAACATCAGAAAATGGCCTGGATTTGTATTTTTTTTTTTTAAATTTGCTCGATCTATGGAACCACAAACATGGTCCTGTGACAACATCATAAACGTTTTAACAACTTGACTAACAAACAGTAAATACAAGGAAATAGAAGCAAAACATGGTGTTAGGATCTGGTTGTTTGATTTTGTTTAGAAATTTCGTTGTTTCGTGCTCCCTTGTTTGTTTTTTACTTGTTCCTTGCATCTGAAATTCCATCCCGGTCTTTGTTTCTGGTTGGGATATTGTCAGGTTTGATTTCATTTGGACATGTCATTTGTTTTGTGACCCCTGGTTTGTGTGTTACTTGTTTCCTGGTTTTGTTATTAAACACCATCATTAATTTTAGCACCCCTTCTTCAGTTACTGCTTCTCTCCACTTGGCTACCCCTTCTACACATGGCAGTAACTAAATGGTAATGATGATAACAATGATGAATAATAATTTTAATACTTATGAGGAATGTTATTTATTTCTTAAATAGTCTCTGTTATAGAAACATCGGTGGCCATTTTAAATTGATTTGATGTATTCTTTTTCCTGTTTCTTGCGAATAGGATCCTGAGATTCAACTTACCTGCATAGTAATAATATTGATAATAATCATCATGACAGTGAAATAGATCACCGACTTGTTTATTAAAGATATAAAAAGATATATAGAGCAAGAGGATGCTTTACACTGACAAAAACAAGGACTAGATATATTTGAGTAGGATCAGCAGGCTTCTCTTACTAATGGTAGCTGTTTAATGTGAGGGAGAAAACCCCAACCCCCAAATTGGCCTGAATAGGGATGAGCGCCACCATGCTGTGCTTGCCCAAGACAGACCACAGAAAGTGGTGCCCCGACGATCCGACCGGTTAAGAGTTCCAAGTACTGTGACCCAGTTTATTTAAATAATCTATCATACACTGAAACCAAAGAACAAACCATTTTTACAGGCTTTAGCATTTGTTTGACAAAAAAAGTATTTTAAAGTGAGGGATTACTGTATATGAAATTGTGGGAATATGTGTTGTGGGATATGTTTTGCAAGAGGACCCGAATGAGATGAATAACGACAACCTTGGTTACAGTTGGTCATGAAAGGAAATCGAGAGGGAATTGCACAAATTATCTTTTTATTTTGTGCCTTATGTTTAACTTTGGAGCATGAGCCTATATCTATCTGAATTGTCCAAAAACTTTGAATTTCTAATGTAATCAATCAGGAAATTAGGAAGTGGTAAGTTAATACAAACTAATACAAAATCTCAGAATTTGAATTATTAACGGTGTAATGAATTTGGGGGGAATTTTAGATTCAGCTCGGGATCAATTCCTCAACTGTTCCAAATAAGTTGAACATTTCAAACATATTGGAATCAGGAAAAATAAGAATATCAAATAATGTGTACTATGTCTGAATGTGGCGATTTTTATCTTATGTTTGATTTGAATTGTCTTTATTATCAATCTTGTGAAACATTGTATGCAACAAGATTAGACATGCCACTCAGGATAAACATGTCTTTATAGAAAAAAAAGATAAAAGACTGTCGGGATAAAAAGGCAAAAATATTTAGTGCTTAGAGACTGTTCAAAGTTTTAATAATATTGCAATCAAATATAATTGTGCATCATAACAGTAGTGCAATGTAAAGAATTGCAATAACAGTAGTGCAATGTAAAGAATTGCAATAACAGTAAGCAGCAACAAAAATCCCCAAATAATTCGCAAGCAAGGTATATATTTTCACAGTTTTGTGCGATAGCATTTTTGTGCGCTCGTTTAGGTTGGTGATGGCCCTGGGGTAAAATCTATCTGAGCTCATTTGTCCTGGTATTAAGGGACCAGTAGCGCTTACCAGAGGGCATCAGGTCAAAGGGGCGGTGGCCGGGTAGGCGAAAGTCCTTTATAATGTTGACCTATCTGCTGCGGTATCACAAGCCGACAATGTCCTCAAGAATGGTCAGAGAGCAGCCAATAATGTTCTGGGCTGTGTCGATCCGTCTCTGTATGTTTTTCCTGTCCAGTTCCGTGCTCCCAGGATACCACACTGTGACGCCTATTAAATGAATAGGAAATACAGTAGTCCTTATTTTCATCGATTCCAATTTAGAACATTGTTCATGATGAGATTTTATGTGGCACTCCAAGATAAACTGGTAATTTTTTGCAAAAAAATTCTTATAATTCTAACAACATTCCTAAAATACAATTGAATCAAATATAACTTTTTAAAATATTGAAGTGGAATGTTGAAAGTTCAAATGGAAAATTAACTTCAAAAAGTAATGATAGCCGTGTCCAGATATTTGTAATAGTGAATGATTTTAATTTGTTTCGAAATATTTAAGAGCACACTATTAAACTACTATACAAAAATCAGATCTGTTTGAAATTTGAGGCCCCACTAAGACCCTAAACTAAAAGTGTAATAATTCAAATGCAGACTTCATCCTCTAATACAGTGAATTGAAGAGTAAAAGATTTGAATCATGATAAGATTCAAGCAGATAAAAGCAGCGGTGTGTTTACAGAGCAGCAAATGGAGACACTTGTTTGGATCAATATATTGATGCTTTTTAATGGTCTCTAAGTGACTCGGGCTGAACTCTTCTGCTTGGCAAACCTGCTTGGAAAACCATTTTCAGCGCAAAGTCATAAAATGGTTCTGAACAAAGGGTTATAACGTGATCATTCTTTTTTGCATATAGTTCAAGCGTACATCGACAAGCACAGGGTTTTCCTGGAATTCGAGGATAACTGGCACTCTGAGCCGCGACTCAAATTCACCTAGCAGAGGTAACACACTGCTACATGTACTATTCACCTCTGTGGGGTTCCTGTCTGCTTGAATCAGCTAGGAGTCAAAGTTGCGCGAGAATGGCCAGAATATTATGAAGAGCTTTACTTAAGAGCACAAATACACGCACACACACACAAAATCAATGATGCTATAATGTTTGATATCTGAGCTCCAGAAAAAATAAATCGCCTAGCATTGGCGATAGCAGTGAGTTTGACTCCTTTAGCAGTTGTATCAAAAGTATGAGTGGTATGCTTATATATGTCAAGAAAATGTCATTTTCACTCTGTTCTTTGAATTTTGGGTCAATATATTTTTCCTAAAGTTAAATTAGGATGAAATAAAATATTTAAGACTTTTGTGATTAGTAGGGTTGGGCGATACTGAAATTGTAGTATTAATCCAATCTATGTAAATACATTGTAGTATTGAACAATACCGATAACAATACTTTTTGCTTGGAAATGTCATAATCATTAATTAGTTAAACCCTCCGCCTTGAGTTTAGTCTATAATTACAATAAACACAGCACACATATTATAACACTAAAAATATTTCAATTTCAATTTAACAGTATTGAAAAAATAAATAGATTTTTAACTTTATTTAATCAAAAGCCAACATAGTCAAATATAAAAGCGGCAATATTATGACAATACAATATAACGATGTCAACATGTCTTCTCTACCCTTGATTTCACAATAGTTTAAAAATAAAGTCAGTAAGTGCAAATCATGTAAATAAAACATTTTATAGCTAATAAACAGTATGACAAATATAATTCCACTAAGACTGTTACAGAGCAAAAGTCAAGAGAGTCAAACCAAAAAAATCAGCAATGTAACAAGTCCTTCTGGCTCTGTTGTCAAAGTGACAATGGATTTAGAGGTTTTTGCTCAGAAACTGTAACATGATTACATTTTTTGTTGCAGTTCGTTTTTCTCTGTAGGGTGAACGTTTATCTAAATTCGCCACAGAAGCAGATCACTTTTCCACACAAATGACACATGGCCTTGTCATTTTCTGTTGTCCACACACAGCTGCGCCTCCCGTTTACCTGTCCCTCTCCTACCACATAGCCTGCACGGTGGGTACTCCCTCACCCGCCACCTGTTCAGGTTGGTTGGTGTTGGAAGAGTGTCGTGCAGTGAACGGAGCAAGAAAGAGATCCGGAAAGGTTCCAACTTCCAGAGTTCTGGACAGGTTATTCTTCGCTTTGGAAGGTCCTACTTCGTCCAGGCTCCTTGGACTCCAAGTTCCACAGCCCCGGAACAGCTGCCTTCCTCCTCCGATTGGCGGACCTCGGCCTGCACCATGTGAATAATCTGAAGTTGCTGCATCTAAAATAAAAGCAGAAAAAACAGCCTGAAGATGCAATTCATTCAGTCATCCGATGGAAAGGTTTCCAGATTCTAAGTGTATAAACAACACAAATTAGGATACAAAAGTGTAAATTGATGTTTTCGCTAAAGTACCAAGTTCTTGTATATTGTTTCGTTCGACGGTGCGTGACTGTGCATCTAAAATACTTGAGCATGTATTGCATTTATAAAGCAGAGGGTTTATTTTGTGGTTTCAGACAAAAATGCATTGGCGGCGTAGAGTCATGTTTAAGGATAAAGTGTGTGTTTTGACAACTTTAGGGAAGGAAATTTTGGCTCCATAAAACATCGCTTTCAGTTTTGGCAACAATTTGGTTTTGCTATTTTTAGTCAACTGCATAGTTCATTAAAAACAAATCAAACATATAATATCCAATCTTAAAAATACAGACGCTGCCCTACTTACGAACGAGAGAGGTTCCGGACGATCGTTAGTAAGTCAAATTTGTTCATAAGTTGCTTCAGTGCTATATTTTGTATGTTTAAGGTTTATATAAGTATGTTTAAGGCTTGTGTAAGTAACCTGTATTGTTTTGTACTAAAAAATAAACATTTAATAAAATAATATGCTCTATAAAGATAAATAAACTGAGGTTTAACTTATATTTGGAAGATGGGTAGAGAGTGGACGAAAAAAAGCGATCCAACCATTTTCTCAACTGCATCATGCTTTCTTATTCCATTTTCATTTCAAAAGAAACAGCTCGCCTCTTCTTTACACTTACTCCAACCATATTGAATGGATGCACAAGATATTAAACAATAAAAACATCAAAGTTCTTAGCGTGCTACAGATACAGTGCATTGTGTATACAACATAAACCAGGAAGTAGAAGCCGGATTTCTTCTTCGGGTGGATGCTGGGTGACCTCTCACAGCGCTATGAGGTGGAAAGAATCACTACAGTACAAAATCTAACTCACAGCGGATGTGTTTTGACATCTCGAAAAAAATATTCATATCCACCATTTTTCAAAAGCCGCATGGTCGTAAGTAGGGGAGCGTCTGTAAATCCTTTCTTTGTAAAGTAATCTTTCGCTGTATCACGGCTTACTTTTTACGGTTTGAAGCTTCGTAGGTTTTTATTGGGCATTGTGTTTTGCACTCTGCTTGGCTAAGAAGCCCCCTTTTCTGCCTGTGTCTGCCTGTGCGTCAATGACTTTGCGTTCTAAGTTGGACATAGACAGCTTAATGGACCTACATTACGTACGTGAAAGTCTTTTTCAGTTTCGAGTTTCTCTAAAAGCTAACATGTCAACAAAACACCCTGGACCGACAAAAGCACCAAAAGGCAGAGAAAGATGCTTTCTATCGACAACAAAGTTGAACTTCTCAAAATACTAAAGAACGGTTTACTAGTTTTTTACATTTTTGTTCTGCCAATAACGTCTACATGATAGCGACAAAATATCATCTGAAGTAAGTAAAGTGTCCTGAGATTATTTTCAACGCTATAGTGCAATACATAATATACAGCAGACAACACACAGCAAATGCAATCACAGAGGCTGGTCACCGAAGACTCTGTGTATGTGTGTGTCGTGTGCGCGTGACTGTCTGTGTGCGAGATTGTGATAGGCTGGTGTATGGTGTCCGCCAAAAATCTGGGTTGGCAAACAAGTCAATGGGTCCATCCAAAACAAATTGTGAAGCATGGTGACAGCTAATAGTTCAGCATCTCTTTACATTTAAAATAAATTCATCAATTAAACCGGACTCTGAGGAAAGTCAAAAGAGCGCTAAGAAATGCTTATCACCAGTGGGTTCTCCGTAGATTCGGGTCCGGGAAGAGATTGAGGCAGTGTCGGTAGACAAAGCAAAACTAGGGCCGCAGGTCTGGCCTACTGCTACGACTATATAAAAACTCTTACAAGCCACCCCGGCCAAGCCTGTATCTCACCAACTCCAGATCCATGACCCATGAAATGGATGACCTGGAGCTACAACTTGAGGGAAACTGCTACATTCGTTACGGTTGTATTTTACTTCAGACCTGGCTCAATCCAAGGATTCCTGATGCCGGCCGCCCTCTACAAAGCTTTCTTATACTGAAAAGAGAATCTCTCCAATTTTGTTGTACTATTGTAAAATGACAATAAATACCATTCAACTGAAATTCTGTGTCCTGTGTTTGTATTTGTCTCATTATCTCATCTCATTAGCTGCACCGCTTATCCTCAGTAGGGTCGCGGGGGAGCTGGAGCTCATCCCAGCAATCATCGGGCAGTGGGCAGGGGACACCCTGAACTGGTTACCAGCCAATCGCAGGGCACACAGGGACAGACAACACGCTCGCTCATTCACACCTAGGGACAATTTGGACCGGCCAATCCACCTGAAATGCATGTCTTTGGAATGTGGGAGGAAACTGGAGTGCACGAAGGAAACCCAGGCAAGCACGGGGAGAAAATACAAACTCCGCATAGGAAATCCGGTAGCTGGATTTGAACCCACACAGGAGGTTCCCGAGACTTTAGAACTGTGCCGCACACGCGCTAACCACTGCGCCGCCGTATACTGTATAATTGTCATTTTGTTAAGAGTCACACCTATCATATGTTACTGATATCAAATAAATACATCTTTCTACTCTAAGGGTTTTGATTACTGTGGTACTTTTTGGGATTGTAACGCCCGAGAGAAACAAGAGATTACTGTACATAAAAGCTGATAATTTGTTTTTCTCTAAAAATAATGTCCAATTCATCTCTTGTATTTACATACTTAATATTTTTGCGCATTATATCCTCTGTGCTAAAAGCACCTGCCAGGCCTTAAACATTTGAAATCCGTGCCCCCAGCAGCGACTAATTGTTTGTTTTGTCATTGCCAGTTGTGCTAATTTGCTTTAATGCAGTGCACTGTAGCGATCCATCAGGGCCTCACATCAAGCTGAAGGGGTCGCATGTCAGTGGGCTATACGTGCCTTATGCATGGGATTTACTGCTTGCCCTATGTGGTGCCGTCTCCCCGCCTTTTACCAACCTATGCAGCTCACTCCTTTTCTACACTCTTCTCAGCTTTTCTCACAGACCAGATTGATTACTGGCACGGCTGGCTTGTGACACTTGCCATCAACCGGCAACCTTTTAGTGCCATTTTATAGATGTTTAGCACACCTCATTTGGCTATTTATACATCTGTAAGTGGCCATGAAATATAGATTTGTCTTGATGGCTGTCAGCGGCAGCCCGACAGAAGCAGAGCTCTGGCGGGCAGGTCGTCATTTTAACTGTGCGAGATGATGAGGCCACGTGTCGAGAGTCATTTTCAAACATGCATAAATGGTACTGTTTTTATTTTCATCTAATGCCCACACTCATATTTTACGGAGTGCAATAAGGCAGCTTGTGTGCATGAGGTGTTTATTGGTGCTGGGAGATGGAAACCGCGAGAGGAGACGAGTAAAATGCGCACACGCTGTTAAAGTCTATGTGGATGTTAAAGTTCCCCTTACTAAGAACAGTAACCTGCTGAGAAAGCTGTCATCTTGCAGGTAATTAGACGCTAGCACACGCTGAATGTGACGGGATGCTTAATTGAATAGTTAACAAGGACGACGCGCACATCGGAGGTGGCACCTGTCACCAAGCTCTTCCATCTCAGCCCTCTGCATTTTTCTGCTATGCCTTGTAAAGAATGTCAAAGTTGGTGCGAAGCCAAATTAGGGGCAGGCACGCTGACTGAGTGGTGTGCAGCAGGTGGGGAGATAGCTGGAGGGTGAAGGGAGACAGGTGCCCGCTGTGCCCTTCAATGAAGCTCCAGGAGCCCATCCGTACTTCCCCTAAGGCCCTTTTCATGACCGTGTGACAGAAAAGTGACAGTGTGACAGTGCGTGTGACCTGTGTGTCTGTTAATCTGTCGTCTGTCGGTTGTCCAGTTTTAAGTCCCGAGTGTCAAGTGTGTCATGTGCAGTATTGGGCGTGTTACTGATGAAAAGTAATTCGTTACAGTTACTAGTTACTTCATTTCAAAAGTAATGACGTTAACCCCAAGATCAGTGGTCCTCAATTTGTCTAACTTGTGGACCCACCGTATCACTTTTGTTACAAGCTGTGACCCGAAACAAGAACAAAAAAATTCTTTGAAGGCAAAAGATTGTGCAGTTTAAACAAGATATTGTACATTATATTCACTCCCCCCCCCCAAAATATGCCCACCCAGCAAAACTAAAATGACTTTAAAGTACTGTATATACTTACATAAGCCAACATCACATGTAACTCGATCTCCTAACACTGCTTTAAATAACTACATACCAAAAGATACACAAAATATCAATAAAACTTATTGAAACTTATTTAATTATGTAAATAATAAAGATTAATGTATTAGCAAAAAAAAAGCATTTTAATGGTGTTTTCAAGTAGCGCTTGAACACCGTTTTGGTAGTTCGCAATAATTTCCTTTTTCGACTCGATAATTGTCACTGTTTTCCGCTTTTCTTTCCCCTTTTCACTAACTTTCTGGGGATTCATTTTTATGGGCGGAAAAGTAAAGTTTAATGAAGAAAATCACAATAAAATGAGATGTGGTCCCACTCAAACAAAATTGTGACGGCAACATTTGACTGGACAGGAACAAGAGATTAGGCAGGGCATTATTATCATCTACTGTTAAAGATTGGAATTGAACTTAATTTTCTTTTTCTTTTTAGCATATTTTGCCAAGGCAAATGCCCGCATCCCACTGAAAAAAGGTCCGAGACCCACTTTTGGGTCCTGACCTGTCATGAACCGGAATTGGATCAGAACCCAAATGCGTGACGTTTCTCACACAAGCCTTTTATTGTACGGGAAATGGGGAGTCGTGCACGTTAGGCAGCAGTATGGCGAGGAATGATAAGAAGCCAGAGGCCGACGAGATTGAAACCAATTGCCCGAGCAGATATAGGAGAGATGTGGTCAATACTGGACAGAACGGGACAGACAGGATTGATATCAAAACAGGGTGTCGGAATCAAACAGGACAAACTAGACGGGAACAAAACTGTAAACCGATATTAAACTGGACAAAATGAATGGAAACCATACCGGACACATTGTACCAACAGGAAACAGGACCGAGTCAACACCCACGTCTTGCGGGGCAGATGTTTGTTGACAGACTGACAAACGAAGAGTGAGAGCACTGAGCCTAAATAGACGGAAAGCCAATCTGTCAACGAGCCGCAGCTGGCGCCTCGCAGGCGGGGCCAATTAGGCGCCATGGCAACCGTGACACGACCCACCAGTTGAGAAACACCACCTTCGATTACTGACGCCCAAAAGTAGTGCGTTACTCTGAAAGTAACTACTGTATCTGGTTACAAATTATTGTACATATTCGCATAGAAGTTAATCCCCTATAACTGTTTCAAAATAGGCACACAATAAAATAATGAACAACCCTGGCATCTTAAGTAATCTTTTTAGCAGGTGTCCAAGATTAAAATCAGAACCACATTCTTGTTTGTAAGCAAGCAGAATTTTTTATTATTTACCTATCAAGTGGACTCTGTAAACTCAAGCACTTAATTTAGGCACGAAACACACTAGCTTTATTAGCCTTATGTTAACATAGCACAAGAGTCAAAGGTGTTTAGCCCTACTAGAATATTGTTACTAACTAGCTAGTTGCAGCGTCAAGTAGACCAAGCTTACCTCAATGGTTTATTATCACCCAAAGCATAGATAAAATTACAGTAGGTGTGCCCAGTACAGTGAAGCTTTTGGGGAAAGACAAGACTTTCATATGGCAATGCTATAAATGCTAATTTTAAGCTCAATGTCCGAGTGAATAGTCAGTAGGAGATCAGCGTTTGAGACCAGAGTGTGTGAGCAATACTGACATGAGCCAAGCATGCTCTAAAAAGCAATAGCGCACAACGACCTTACTCATGTTGCTGAGTTTTTATGCTGCCTGTTATAGACCATTGCAGACCGGCACTCTCCAACTGCATAAAATTGTCATGAAAAACAGTTAACAGTCTGCACATTAAAACATAAAAAGTATGTCTCACATTCAGTAGTAGCCTTCAATTGGTTCTGCATGCAGTGAAGCACTGTTGAAGGCATCACCGACTTAGCAGTAGGCACATAAGCAGTATTATCTGAAGCAATATATCCTGAAATATCCTTTTCAATATACATAGTTTAAGTTCAACCTCCTCTTAACTCTTTTTGTTAGCCGTTTTTTTGAATGTATTGCTTTATTTCTATCGAATCTTTGTTCTTTTTCGTCAAAGCATTGAGCATTCATTTACAAGCTCATTTCTCAAAGCAGTTAGTTTTAAGCATGAAAATCACCTGTGCCCACTCATTTGGCGCCAACCGCTGTGGGCTCTGATTGGCTCCCTGTCCCTATTTATGCCCAGTCCTGTCAATCCCCTTTCGTCAGTCTGTCTGCGAACCTCTGTGTATACAAGGCAAGCCTTTTTCGACCCTGACTCCCACCTGGCCCGTTTTTGCTCCTGTTTGTCTCCGGCTACGACCTGTTTTGATTCCGACCACGTCTGCTCTCCCCTCCCGGCTTACGACCCATTTTTGATCCCGACTTCGTCTACTTTTCCGTCCTGGCTTACGACCCGTTTCCGACCCCGACCACGCATTTGCTCCCGACCGTTGTTTTCCGTCCCTGACACAGCCATCGCAGGCTACGGAAGATCAACTTCCGTATTCGGATCACAATCGGAGTGCGAGAACAACTTGGTTCCTGTGTCTAGCGAGCACCGGATCGCGGGCGCTGCCCTTCCTCTCTCTATCTCAATCTCAATAAACTTGTGAGAAAACGTTACGCAATTGGGTTTACCCTTTGTTCTGGAAGTGACAAGCACAGATAGTTTCAAGGGGCAACATTTTAACATTTTAAAGACAGCTAAATGCAGTTTTGCACATTCCATTTAGGCAAAAACATGGATTTGAGCCTTTTTAAAAGAGAAGTTACGATATATTCTTTTTTTTTGGTCCATAACTGTTTAATCAAAGTAGTTTGGAAATGCTCAGACTTAAAGCAAACTAATAAATTGAAACTCAAAATGCGATATAGCTAGCTAACTTGTTTTTTTCTCTTGTCATTAAATTTGACAAACATCTTGATAAAAAAAATGAATACAGATAAAGTCTAAGTAAAAAAAAACTAACCAGCTATTTTAATGTATGGGACACTGGGGACAAGATTGGTAGCAAATGAACACATTTTCATTACTTTTTAAAACGATTTCATACACGTTACCATATTTTTACCATTTTTGTTTGGCGGGCCAGATTAAAACGCCTGAAAGCCCGTATGTGGCCTTCTGAAGTTTCCCTACCCTTCTTCTAAAGTGTTATTTTAAATCTCTGTACTTTGCTTTACAATACTGTATAATATTGAATTTTGTGCTGGATTTCAATACCTTGCATTCAGTTCAGTGTCGGTTGTACGTGTAACCTACTTCAGGGTATGTACAGTTCTAGTTTATTGGGAGCTTTAAGAATAAAACAACAGAATGGCACAGATGGAAAAATAAAACTTATGTAATAATTTTGGAATATTTACAACACAATATTTACAGAGTATTGGGCTCAATAGTAAAAAAGAAAAAAAATGTATGATTCTTTCCATTGATTTTTGTTCAAAGGGAAAAATGCAGTTGGGGGTTTAGTCTAAGTCAAGTCAGTCAGAAAGAAAGAAAATACTGCCACGAGACCACCGGTAGCAGAAGTAAGAGGTAAAGCACTCGTCCTGGGATCAAGAGGTCGCAGGTTCGATTCCCGGCTCCTCCACGTTGTATGTCAAAGTGTCCTTGGTAAACTGAATCCCTAATGCCCCCGGTTAGCAGCTAGTTGCCTTGCATGGCTGACGCTGCTATCGGTTAGTTAGTGTGTAAAAGGGAAAAGTGTGAGGCACATTGTAAAGCACTTTGGGAGTTCTTCAATGACTTGAAAAAGTGCTACAAAAGTGCAGACCATCTACATTTACATTTGACGGTGAAGGATGGTACGGTTCAATGATCAAACTGGGTGGCTCACCATCAATTTTGAGTCATGTAGTTCCAGGTTTACCTTGTTAGCAACTGGGGCCAATCCGGTTTTGTACAACAGATTTTTTTTTTTCCAAATAGAAGATAAAAAAATGAGTAAAATAAATCGAAAATCTGTTATTCTCTTTTACAAACTCAGTCATAATATGACAATTGCTATTTTAACAAAAAAAAAAACATTCTACCTTTAATGCACTAAATGGAAACATTTTCCTTTTACATAACAGAAATGTTTGTTTTGTAAAAATCAAAACTGCAAGAACTAAAATAATTGCATGAGTTCGGGTCATGCACACTTTTAATCTTGAAAATAACTTTCTAGAATGTAGTTTACCAAACTAGGGTGTCTTTTTTAATTGGAGAGAGTCGTAGTTCCTCGTAGTTTGGTGGACTTTTAACAGGACATATAAACGTTATAATCCTCATCTTAAACAACAAGCTATAGGATCAGCATCGTTCATGTCACATAAGTAATGTGATTTACCTTCAAATAATTAACCTAACTTAATGTGACTTGTAAAACAGGCTTTGTTATTGCTACTAGCTTTTATTAATCTAAACCTATCTTCAAGCTCCGTATGATTATCAAAGTACAAAAACTAGCACATGACAGGCCACTATACTCTCAGTAAACAAAGTGACGTGATGTAGAATGCAATTTTACAGTTTGAATAACTTAATATTTCTCTCCAGCACAGTGACTCACCTTAAAACAGATGTAGACATCCTTATTAACTTTAACCACGTTTGGTTGGTGCAGTGGACAAGCACATACTTTATTTAAAGGTGCCACGATTTAGATGTGGCTAGGAAAAGGGTAAATCAAACACACTATCGCCCAGCCCCTCTGGATTCATCGTATCAGATTTGCATGCACCCCATGCACACGGTTTGACCATTTTAAAGTTGAAAATGTAAAATACAAAAGAAGAACAAAAACTGACAAACTGCAATGCATTTTAATGGACGCGCGAAGACAGAATGTCCGACTCCATTGGGTTGGCTACGCGCACTGCGATTGGCTCGTCGCGTTCGAGAGCGGGGCTTGGCCATAGGTTAATTGTGGTTGCGATCCCTTTCTGGAGTGTTAAACTCGGGTGAGTATTGGAAGCACAATTTCCGATTTCCTCCAAAACAAAACTTATGATTTCCCATACTATGCGACATTTCACTCAAAAGCAAAAGACAAATAAATAATAAAAAGGGGCTACTCAAATTAATGGAATATTGTGGCTGTGGAGGAAAAGTTGGATTTTGGTGCTTTTATATTAAAAATATGGAATACTGATAGGAATACTGTGTTAAGCCTTCTTGCGAGTACAAAAGAATTTTGCCAAGAAATTATTTACAAACTTTTCTTGTGTGAGATTTTATCGAGTTGTGACAAGAACATGATACTTTGTCCTACAATGTTATGGATGACACTGAAATATTTTTTTAAGTAACTGATGACAAAAATAAACCACAAGGAAATGCGACTAGTCCTGGGACATTCCCATATGTGTGTAAGACAGCTGATCAATACGGGGATCATTTTAGATACACAGGCCGATCATGAACTAACTAGTCAAAGTGTGACAAAAGTACCAAAACCAGCACCTTGGAAAAGGTCTGATCCTTATTCATTCACTGAAGCCCGTGGAAGACCACACGCCATCTGCCAATAGACATTAGGGAGGATTTAGTAATTAAGTGATAGGTTAAGGACTAAATTGGGTGTTTTAGGTCCCTACAGCAATGCAGATAGGGGATTCTAATTGCCCAGAATATTGATTACCCCGGTTAGGGGTGTGCATGCTCAATTCATGAGCTATTGATTAGCTGTTACTCCTCCTCACTTGTCAATGGAGGAGTATCCCTTCCCTGCAGCCGCAAGCAAGCAGTTTCATTCACATGAAAAGTTAATACCATATTATGCAGTCATGTAGTTTGAGCGTACGACTTACAGGGAAACTCTTCTCTTTAAAAATGTTTAGGCCAGCGATATCCAAACTTTTCAAAAAGAAGGACAGATAAGATGAAAATGTGTGAGGGCCAACTATTCAGTCTGGCATTCTTTAAACAGTCCGTAACTACTTATTGTTCTTACAACACAACGGGGGGCCGTCTGACTTTTCCATAAACAAATACGTGTCTGTACAATGTCACCAGTCACAGAGATATGTCATGCCACATATCATTGGAATTATTAAACCATTTCAAAATATACCCATCACAGAAACATCACGATCAGTCTGAAACTGGATATCTGATAACTAACGGGATAGCTCACCTAAAAGAACTAGGAACTTCTTCCAAGACACTATTGCGCACAAATATGGTGTGGTTAAACTAATGAAAGTCCAGTGAATCCGATCTTGTAAAATATTTACACCAAAACCCACGATAATGCCCAGAAAAATAAAATCTGCCTAAAAGCATTCCTGCAATGTCTTGAAATAAACAGATTCATCAGAGATTTCCTATACAGTCGTCAGCCTCTGACCATTTGATTGACACCACTTTTGGGCAATTGCAAACATGCGCAGAGCTAATGGTGATTCGTTTTTACGCACCATTATTATGCGCAAGTGTGCAGGATCATCGATTGCCTTCTGGAAAGAGATGTCAAACATTTACAACTCTTTCTCAATGTCTAAATGTTATCACCCTCCATGATAGGTGTGCTTGGTGATCAATGTTGTGACCTCCTGGCTTGCCTTTGTAACATTTTAATTTGACTCGCATTCTCTTATGAAAAAGCGCTGCTGTGGTGTTAAAACAGCTTCCAGTTTAGTCACATTTTCCTAGTGTTCATTTCCTGTTAGCTTTTTATAGTCAACATGTTTGGTCTGGCAGTGCCCCTTGAAATGATATTCTTTGAAAACAGACACAGTCTCTTGGTAAATTAGGCAAACACAGTTGTTTCATATTTGGGTGAAAAAAGACTCCAATTTGCACTTGTCCTGGAAGCAACAGCCATCACAGTCAACTTTCCTTTTTTATTTTCCGTCGCCATGTCGGAAGGGGGTGGGCTAAAATTCTCACAAAAGGCCAAGAGCAAGTTGGATAAAGGGCCACTGCAGGATCCGGTGATTTTTTTTTTTTTTTTTTTGTACTAATTCATTTTATACTGCAGTTAAAATTACTGGTGGACCACATATTATTTATTTTATGACAGAGGCCGCGGGCCAGTTAAAATGTGATCAAGGGCCATAATTCGCCCCCGGGCCAGACTTGGGACATGTTAGTTTAGGCTGTCCGCCAGTTTAAATACAAGAACAGGGAATTTGATGCATAATTTATATCAGGAAATTGGGTGTGTTAACAAAATGAAACATGGCTGCTATGAAGTTGCCTGAAAGGCTTTCCCCTATTTACAGTATTATATACATTGATTTCATTATATTTATTTGATAAATAATTTTGCCCCTTTCCTCCAAAAACACAGATGTCATGCTCGATTGGAGTGCTCACATACAATTTTCTAATCAAGTTTCTTGCTTTTAATAAATAAATATATATATATATATATATATATATATATATATATATATATATATATATATATATATATATATATATATATATATATATATATATATATATATATATATATATATATATATATATATATATATATATATATATATATTTACACACACACAGTATACACATGTGAATTTCCCTTCGGGGATGAATACCCGAATATGAATATCTTCACAAACAACAACCTGTTCACAATTAGCTTTTCCATTACTTGTTTGACCTGAGATAAAAAGGGAAAGGTTGACTTACTCAACAAGACAACTTATCAGAACTTCTTCTCGTGACTAGGCCACCGAGGTGCTGCGCTAACATTAGCATAGCATTTCGGTACTTTTTACCAGCTAGTGTTCGGCAAATAAAGTGTCTATCTATCTATCTATCTATCTATCTATCTATCTATCTATCTATCTATCTATCTATCTATCTATCTATCTATCTATCTATCTATCTATCTATCTATCTATCTATCTATCTATCTATCTATATATATATATATATATATATATATATATATATATATATATATATATATATATATACATATATATCTTGACTAATAAAGTATTTCCCCCCCTTCGTGATTTCTGTATTTTTTGCATATTTATTAACAAGTTTATGATCATCATAACCCAAGGAATACAAAATGAAGTTTTGACATGTTTATTCCTTAAGGCACGAAAAAAGATCAAAACATATTTAGCTCCATGTGAAAAAGTAACTGCCCCCTGAACCTAATAGCGAGTTGGGCCACCTATAAAAGAAATCGAACGTTTAATGATAATTGCTATTGAGTATTTTTACATTGCTGTGGAGGAATTTTGGCCCACTCTTCTCTGCAACATTGTTTCAAATCTGTCATCGATCGTTGTCCTGCTACATGGTCCCAGAGTGTTTAAGTTTGGGTACACAAACTGATGGCCGGACTTTCCCTTTCAGGATCTTCAGGTATACACCAGAATTAATTGTTCCGTCCACCACAGCAAGTTGTCCAGGTCCTGAGGGAGCAAAGCAGCCCAGTTAAGGTCAATTTTCATGATTCTGCTATAAGTAAGACACTGCCCCAAAATGGCATCCATTAAAAAGTTCCCTGGCGAAAACTACTGCTGTCACCAAGGAACACAAAGCGTGGACTCACATTTGCAAAAAAGCATCTTGGTTATCCTCAAGACTTAGGAGAAATATTCTGAAATCAGAAATTGAACTTTGTGGTAGGTGTGCTGCCCATTACATCTGGCGTAAAAATGGCACGGGATTTGACAAAAAGAACATGACACCAACAGTAAAGCACAGTGGTGGCTGTGTGATGGCCTGGGGCTGCCTGAATACATATTAAATATAAAGTCAATATTGAAAAAAGCATTACATTGATCATTAGAGTATACACAATAGGGTGAAATAATATATCAGAAATAAGATTTTATTCTTTCATCCTTTTTCGAATGTGTGTGTCCTTGCATCAAGGAATACACGGAAGAAGAAATTCACCACAGAATGTGTAATTGTGAGCTGGCCAGATGTGCACCTCCTCTCTCCCGCTGCACCGATGGCACTTTAATGGCGCCGACTCGGTTGTACATTAGATTATTAGACTCCAGAGTACAATATCACATACTGGATAATATTGTTTTTCCCCCTGGCTGATGATTCATTATAGAAATAAGGGATGGTTTACCAGATGTCTCCTGGGGTGAAAAAAATATTGCGACCTGTACCATGCGGCAAAAACAAGATGGAACACTGTACCCTTTTATTTTTTTCCTTTATTCCATGGAAGAAACAACCATCAGACTTGCCATTATCCAATTTCTAAAGGTATTTAGAACAATGGCTAATAATGCTGCACCAAATGAAAATATTACTTTACCCAAAGTTTCACGATTAAGAAGTAAGTATACATTTGAACATTTGACAGAAATGCTATTTTACCTTTTGTTAAACTTTTTTATTAAGTGAGTCAGCCAGATGTCACTGTATTGAGTAGTGCAACAGAAACAAGTGCTACAAAGCCTTTTGTTTTTTTTAAAGTGGTAGACCCATGAGGAGAAACAAGAACTCGAAAGCAGGAGTTCTCAAAATAAGGAGGGCATCTAATAACAAAACCAGCAACAAAGTAAAAAAGTAACAAGAGTCACAGATCACATAAAATCAAACCTGACAAAGTCCAAACAAGAAACCGGAAATGGAAGGAACAAAGTACCAAACAAACAATCAGGCACTGAACTACTTAGAAAACAAGAAAAACAGGGGAAAAAAAAATAAACCAAACTTGGCATGGCAGTGAAAATAAGGTGAAAATGACCCGACCCTAACAAAAGCACTCGTACGATTACGAAATAAGGAGACTCAACTTGACCAAACTGCACCGATTGTTTTGCCCCGCCTTTCACAAGGTTTTTGTGGGTACCCTTGGCAGCAAGATTGTGGACAATCATGTCAGCTCCTTTTAGGCCTCATGAGCTTCATGTTGTTGAAGATAGATACAAATTTATTGACCTACCAGTAATTTTAAAAAGCACGTTTGGATGATTGTTCATGTGTTTTTGCTTACTATTCAAACCAGTAGTGTTTTTTTTTTTTAAATATATTTTTTCCCAATTGGAAATGTCCCTTTAACGGGAATGTATATTTCAGAAAATAAATGGCACCATGTCATAAACATGTTTAACTTTTTTAATGTTTTAAATGTTTGGAAGAATAAACAAGCCATGGGCACATTTTTTATGCTGCTTATGGATCAATGGGTGAAAGCACAAAAGAAATTACCCCTTTTGGTATTACTATTAACCCCTTAATGTTTGGACCATTTCAAAATGTAATAATCACAAAAACATTACGATCAGTAGGGAAACAAGATACCTGAAAACTATAAAGCAGATAGTCTTTCTTCAAAGCTGCTGAGTCAGCAAAACCAAAAATGCTGGGTCAGTTTTTTTTGAAGGGGTAGTTTTCACTTCTTGGGTAATCTACCCGAGTGCCTCTAAAATATGGTGTTGACGTTCAATGTCGCCCTATCCAGGGAGAGTGAAATGTTGTTTTTTGTTGTTGTGTTTCCCGGAAAAAAAAAAAAAAGATGGTGAGTCAGAAAATCCCGAAGTGCTGAGTAGCCTTTTTTTCTTAACATGTTTTCACATATAGGTAGACCCTTCCCATTGCCTGTAAGCCATTGCTTTGAAATTGAATGTTGTTCTGTCCTAGCAGAGAGGAATGTCTTTCTGAAAAAAAAAAAAGAAAAGAAAAAAAAAAGCTGAGTCAGCAAAACTTAAAATGTCGAGTCAACTTTTTTGGGGAAGTTTTCACATCTTTACTGAGATGGTGTTGAGATATATTGTCGCCCTGGTCTGGGAAAGTGGAATTACTTGGGCTGAGTTGTACACATACCTACAACAGGTTGACGGAGCTAAAATATGTGTGCGCAAATCTTTCATTTTCCAGTTTCTCTAAAAGCCATCATGTCAACTAAACACTCTGGACCCACAAAAGCAGCAAAAGGCAGGCAAAGATGCTTTCTATGGCCAACAAAGTTGGACTTCTCCACACATTAAACTTGCTGTGGAGCCACATGCAGCTCTTTGGTGCTCTCTATGGCTCTCTGGCACTTTTTGAAAAATATTTGACCTGGGAAAGTGAAGCTTCTTTTTGGGGGTAAAAAGGCTGAGTCGACAAACCAAAAGTGCGTAGTCAGTTTTATTTTTACATTATTTACATCTAAGGTAAGTTACCTGACTGAAGGATGATGGTAATTTTTGACAAACAGACAAATATACACACTTAAATCGCAAACAAAAACATTATCACCACCTTCGCTTTGCTCGTCGGTAACAAAAATGATGCAATTTGGTAACTTGGAGTCACCGTATTTTATATTCCTTCCTTGTGTTTTGTAGCACTCGTTTTTGGTTACAGTACACAATACAATCAACATCTAGTGGCCAAATACCAACCAATGTCTCTTTAAGCAGTATTAATGAACTACAGGGAAAAAACAATACAACAATAATACAATGTTTATATAGATGGATAGAGCTCTCTATTTCTTTGTGAATTGTTTGGCATTTCATTCTAAACTCTGCCATGCTATCCCTCATCTGGCTTCTCAATTTATTTTCGACCAAGCTGCGTGACTTGTGGACTCATTAGCATAACATTTCCATGCATCAAGACCAACTATGGAAGCCATTTTATCAAGCTCCTTGTCACATAGCAAATTTCTCATTTTGTTTGTAATATCACTTCCATACTTGGCTCTGATGGCTGCTGACGTGGCACTGAGGGGTATTAGAGAATTGTTATTCCAGACATAAATGGAGTCATCAATCAGAATTAATAAACCCTCTTGGTTGAGAAAAATGCAAGCACACAGTCATGCATGCACGCATACATGTGCACTTGCAGCCAAGGTCAGTGATGGAAGATGGTGGAGGAGGGGTGACCGACCACTGGCTTTGTTAGAATTGGCTGACATAAATAAATAAATAAATACAATAAAACCCCAGTTTAATCTTTTATCTCGTTGCACTTCAAGTCAGCAACTTGACTCTCTAGTGCGGGGAATCTATCAGCACACGAAGCAGAACAAACTCATCAAAACTTGTTACTTCGCCTCCGTAAATAATTTGAACGGCTGCCTTGATTACAAATTGTCGGCGGGGCCCCGTCATCCCGACTGTCACACTTTACGATTATTTGTGAAAAATAAGGACCAAGAATGTCGGGGGGTGGTGAATTTAAATGAGGCCGTTAAAATCAATGTATTTAATCTATTTTTATAATTGAAAAAGAACTACTGTTTATCATAAAGCAATCAAAGTGGATAAAATGAGAGTATCATGCAATGCAGGGAAAACGCGCATCCTATATTGACATTTCATAAAGCTTTCAGGCTGCGCTGTTTATTGACATATAGAAAGAGGAAATTGTGACACATTTGATCAACTGTCGCGACACAGCAACACAAACTATCGGACAGGCTGTAATAATGAATTAAGCACTCATTCACACAAATCCAAAATGAATTGAATGAATTTTCACATTGTATACAGTAGTCCCTTTACTATTGCGGTTTCGCTACTTCACAGATTGTATTTGTATATTATGTTCTGCATTCTGATTGGCCGAACAGCTGCCCCACCACTTTTCTGCTTGTCTGCCCGCATGTCATTGACATTGCAGTCTGAGTTGTACACATACCTACAACAGGTTGACAATTCTACATTATGTATGCACAAATCTTTATCATTTTAAAATTTCTCTAAAAGCCATCATGTCAACTAAACACCCTGGACCCACAAAAGCAGCAAAAGGCAGACCAAGATACTTTCTATCGCCAAGAAAGGTGGAGCCAAATGCAGCTCTTTGGTGCTCTCCAGTCGCTCTCTGGCACTTTCTGAAACATATTTGAAATTGGGAAAATATATTGTTTCTGTAGGACAAAGCAAGACACATTATTGACATTTTCCAGTGAATATAGATGGAGTAGTTATCTACTTTCTATAAGGCTTTTACTGTTTTATTTGTCCAATATGGCTGCTTTTTTGGTCCAATATTTTTGCTGACCGGAAGGTAAATTCAGTTTAACATTTTGTCCACATGATGGCATTAAAGTGTTTATGTAAAGTAGATCGTGTCCCTTAATACAGATGCACAATAAAACGAGTATTTTGAAATTATGATTTGGGAGGAAATGTATTTGTATTAAAAAAAAAAAAAAAAAAAAAAAAAAAAAGTACTTGCAGCTGTAAATTGGGTTTGTTCTGCAGTATTTATACATTTAAATACATCCAATAAAGGTGTCTACTTCATTGGTGTTGACTATTGCAAGATGTTTTTGGAACAAGGGATTACTCTCACGGGAAGTAATGACAGTAATTGCTCCCTCTACTCTTTTTATGCATTTTTTGTCCAATGTTCTTTAATAGAGAATAGAGAATATACCTTTATTGTCATTGTTACAAAATGGGTTAACATATTGTGACAACGAAATTGGGCATGACACTCCAGTTTTACACATTCACAGTGAGGTATGAGCCAAGAAGATAAAGGAACAGAGAAGATAAGGTTATAAAACAAGGGGGATAAGGCTATAGTTATAATTTACATGGTATTTACACAAGAAATGTCGGCATGTGGGATGTTACATACAGTGTTGTCGTGATACCGTTGGTATCGTAAGGGTTGTGCAATATTGCATTTGGTACAAAGTCATCATAGTGCAAAAAATAGTCAGCATATGCATTGGTGCAAACATAGACAACATAGTGCAGAAAAAAGGAAATGGTCAGACATTGTGCAAGGTGAGCAGTAAACGTAGTGCAGTCGACATGTGCAAGAACATAGACATTAGTACCATTATATTCGTATGAGGTAGTGTTGGCACAAGTTTTCAGTTTTTTTGTGCGGTGTCTGTTTTGACCAGTGAACAAACATAGTGCAGACAGCATGTACGTGAGTACAATTTTACATTCATGTGAGAAAGAATTGCGCAATAGCCCTCCTGTATGTCGTTGCCTTCGGCACATCAACACAAAACCAGTGGCGTATGGTTCCAGGCAATTTGGCTTAACACAAGCCTTTGACCATTTTTACACATTTAGAAAATTACTTTGAAATTAACACATTAGTTAGGTTGCGCGAGAGGGCTGGGAATCCCCTCCTCTGTATCAATCTCCCAGAAAGAGTAAAAAATGTGAATGTGTTCTTGACTCTAGCCCCCTCCTATTAGGGGGATATTGCACCGGCATACGTAAAACATTGAAATTAAGGGTTAACTAAGACCAACATATTATGTCACAGTTTTCGGCTCAATAGCAAGAAAAATATCCCTTGATAGACATAATCTGGCAATTTTTTTGTATTAAACATTTGTAAAAAGATGCTCCAAAAATGTCCAAGGTATTCAGTGGTAGGTATTATGAAGTAAACTCGTGTGTTCTGTAAAATTTGTGAATGACTGAAATACAACTACTTCTTGGCGTTGGATTCTCAGTTTTGAGAGTCAGGTTGTGATAATAAATATCAATACATTTTGACACACACATTGGAAGTCAAACCCTGTTTTGGGTGTATGAAGTCCACTCACCTTAATGATTCAGATCATGCATAAGATCTCTAAAAGTGTCCCGAGATTAAGTAATGACCAGTACTTGTCTGTCTTTGGTCAGGGAAAGCTCTAGCTCACCTAGGGACGAGCTGTCTTTAAAACTAAATACACGGGATACTGAGCAATATATATTTTTATAAAAAAAAAAAAAATCCCCTTAAAATCACCATGACTTCAACGTTTCCGTTTTTTAAAAACACTATGTCTCTAACATGAGGAGAATGTTGAAGCATGAATATAAAACACGTCAAACACAGCAGATAATATTTAGCTATCTTGTCTCTTGTGCCTTCTTTGCTTCTCCCTCGTGCCATTATCTGGTGAGTCTAAGTAAAAGTTGTACTGCATATGCAATTACTTGAAAAACAAAACACACGCACACAACCTCACACAATTTTTTTTCAGTGTCTGTCTGGATAGAGTGGAGCCAAGCGCCCTTCAGCAAAAATGAATTTTCCAATTCCAGATTTCAGTTAGTTGTTCCATGAATAAATAAACACATGAATAATTGAAAAGAGCAACATAAATAAATAACATCACAAACATTTTCACTGGTACTCATAAGTATACTGTAGATAACGCAAGCTGCATATTGATGGTAAAAACATTTTGTGTAGCACTTTGAAATGTATCATTGACCTTACAGCTCAAAACCAAATTAAACTCCTCTCAAGATACTCCAAAATTCTCAGTGATGGTGTTTTGGGACGGTTTACGTATGACATGCTAGGACACTGTGGAATTTAAATGAATGGCCGGCTAAAGGGAAGTAAAAATATATAAAACAGCAGAAATGCAGTTCCCATTGCATTGATTGCTCTAAGTACAATAGTTTTTTGAGCAGTCTTTGTTTTTCCTCACCCAGCACCCTCAGCCTGAGTCATGACTGACTGGCAATTTTTTAGCACCTGGCCTGCTGCTGCATCCTGCCTAACAGGCAGATGAAAGGGCTAAATCTATGTGATTACCCCTACCAGAAGCTAAAAATGAGGCAAACAGAAAGCGCCATGTGGTGTGGACTTTTTCTCAACTACAGAATATGACAATGCCACAGGTAATTTATGTGTTAGAGTGGTCTGGTACTGTGGCAACACAACATATTGACATAAACACATGAAAAAAGATCAACAAGCTGTAACCAAAAATCTAAGCATGTTCCTGAACAAAAGCCTATTAATCCATTGTCACTCTGGCAACAGAGCCAATGAGAGACAAATTTTTTTTAATCACTGACTTTATTTTCAAAAGATTGTGCAATGAAATGTATTTTAGTTCTCTAGATTAAATTGTATCGTTACACTGCTGCTTCTTTGTGTGACTCTCTTGGCTTTTGTTCCAAAACATTTGTGATATAAATATTGATATTTCTTTTTCATACTGTTTAAGTTTGCATTGTAGTTATCTAATGAAAACTCACAATGTTTAGTGCCCAAAATATATGTACTGTGTCGTAATGTTCATTATATTTATGAGCAAAAAGTATCTGTATCGAATTGGCATTAAATCTGTATTGATCAATACCACCATTCATTTACTTGGATTGCATTAATTTAGAATTTCCCAGTATCACTCAACCTAGTAAATACCAAAAATTGGAAGAAAAGTATTAACATGCTGATGAATTGTAAAAAAAAAAAAATTGGGCGGTACCCCTGACAATTCACCAAGAATTGGATTATAAATGTAATGAATAGATTTTGTCCCGCCTTGTGCAACATTGAAAGAACAACACAAGGATTTAAAACAAATTCACACTAATCTGAAGATTATACGACCTCATCAAGAGCCATCTCATTACCTCTTGTGATAATGAAGGAAGGATTGCCTGTTTAATGTGCTGGTAGCCAATTGAGACTTCGGTGGCAGAGGTGAGGTTCCCTACGAAATGAGGAGTTAAACACTGATTACAATTGGAATTATATTAGAATAAAGAAGAGCGCATCAACAAACAGTCCCAGTAGTTGCTCTTTGTCCTCTGTTGTGCTCCCTTTTCTCAAAGCTCATTAAGGCATATTGTTAACACGCCTTCTAAGCACAGAATGTTAATTAAAAACTTAAAGGTTATTATCCATTTTAATGCCTTGCTCATATGAATGCCACTGACAAAAAATCATCTGTGGTTCTGGTGATTGTGGTCTGATATGGTGTTGAAGTTAATTAGAGTCCTTTCATGTGATGTGATGAGGGGATGAGGAGGGCAACCGTATGGCACACCGCCACCGGCTTATTCCCTCGTCACCCGACAGCATTCACCTCGAATCGTGTTCATAATTACTCTGGAATAGTTTGAAGATCTTGTTTAGATCCAAGGTCCCAATCTAATTTGAGGTCACCAGCCTCAACTGATTCCAGAGGGCAGGGTTCCTGCTTCACTCCCACTTAGTGTTAATTGTCACCCATAGATTAATTAACATTTTATTATTTTCCCTCTATTCCTCCAAAAACAAGGTTACCATGAATTAAAAAAACAACAACTTTATGAAACAATTGACAAAAGAGAAAAAGCTGGCTGACGGGAAAAAACTTGACAGTCCAAATTCGTCTGACAAAAATTCATTCTTTCTGTGTTTTTTTTTTAATGGAAATACATTCACACATACAGTTATTGCCGTTAATGGAGACCAGAAACCCCCCACGAAAAGTGAAAATCTGCGAAGTAGCGTCGCACCTTCATAAAAGCCCCCAAGTGTCAAACTTACCGACTGAGAGTATACCACTGTAACAAAATAAAAATATAGATCGACAAATAAAACACACAGAATACAGGATTTTAGTTGAATGAATGGCCCTTATTCTCATACAAAAGTACAACGAAATTGGGGGGCTTTTCCTTTGAGTGCAAGAAAATGATTTAGAGAGCGGTTGGCTAGCTCTACACTGGCATTGGGAACCTCAGATTAAGCTGGGTCTCTGCTATGAATAAAATACAATTGTCCCGAATGTAGAGGTTTCCTTGAGTTGTACCTCCAGGTCATCCGTTTCGATGGGTAATGGATCTGGCGTTAGTTGAATACAGGCTACGCAGGGGTAACTTGTGAGGGTTGTTGTGCAGCTTTGCCATAGCAGTAGGCCGAACCAGCAGCTTCGCTATTGTCTTCTCTGCTGACGCCGCCTCAGTCTCTTCCTAGACCCGATAACGATCCGCAGAGCACCCGCTAGTGATCACTAGTCCTTTGTGCTCTTCAGAATTTTCTCACAGTCCAATTTAATTGATGAATTTATTTTCAATGAAACAAGCGGGTAAAAACTAGCTGTCGCTGTGCTTTGGCAGTTTGTTTTGATGGACACATTGATATGGGGTCTGCCCTGCTCTTTGACTGACAGTGTAGATCAGCCTATCAAAGTCATGCCCACCCAACCTGCCCCACGTGGTAACATTTTCTGTGTGCTGTTTGCTCAGAAAACGATGCACAAGATGTTGATGTCAATGTCAATGAAGACAAATCAATTCAAAATCCACAAAGCAGTTAAACAGCAAGACCGAAGAGTGAAGTAGCGAGGGATAGCTGTAATTTATTCTGTTCATTGTTGCTTTCCTACATTACATCTCTTAGGTACTGAAATAAATCATCTATCTTTCTATCAGATGACCTGTATAGATGGCTAAAAATCATAATTCTGTTTTGGTTCATGTTACTTTATATGGTAAAACATACACATATTGTCATTTGCACTTGTCATGTTAGTTTTAGTATTAAATTAAATATTATTCTTATTTTTAATAAATGCAACACCACCACTTTGTTCTAAATTTCTCAAATTTGTCTTCAATGAGATTTCTTAGCTCTTTATCAGAGGGTGAGTTAACACTGAACTGTGTGAAAAGCCTCCTTATCGTTTAAGAAAAGAATGACAACTAATATTAGATAGATAGATAGATAGATACTGCTGTGTAGTGGATGCGATGGATTGTCCATGATTGACCTCAGCTTTTTCAGTGCTCGTCTCTCAGCTACTGTTGTTAGGCTGTCCAGCTCTTTGCCCACAACAGAGCTCGCTTTCGTAGCCAGTTTATTGAGACAAGAGGCATCCTTCTTCTTGACGCTGCCTCCCCAACACGCTGCCGCATAGAAGAGGGCGCTTGCCACTACTGTCTCATAGAATATTTTCAGGAGCTTTTTGCAGATGTTGAAGGAGGCCAGCCTTCTGAGGAAGTAAAGTCGCCTTTGCCCTTTCCTACATAGAGCTTCTGTGTTGGCAGTCCAGTCCAGTTTGTTGTCCAGCTGCACACCCAGGTATTTGTAGGTCTGGACAAATTCTACACATTCTCCCTTGATGGTTACAGGAACCGGGTGAGTTCTGGTTCTCCTGAAGTCCACCACCATCTCTCTGGTTAGAGACTACTTCAGCTCAGTACAATGTAACATTCCAAAACAATAAAAAACAACATGATTACCTACTCTATGTGGCATGTCCTGAACATTACTCATTTCCTTTCTGGTATGATAACAGTTTAGGGTAGTTTTACTTTTAACATTTTTCTTTAGATGTTGATCTGCAATAACAATCTATTCATTCATTTCCTACACTGCTTATCCTCACAAGGGTGGTGGGGTGTACTGGAGCCTATCCCAATCATCTTCGAGCAGTGACAGGGGACACCCTGAACTGGTTGTCAGCTAGTCAAAGGGCACAGAGACAGAGAAGTCACTTGTCCATTCACACCTTGGGACTAAGAGGACCTGCCAAATAACCTGACATGCATGTTTTTGGAATGTGGTAGTTTTTATGCCAATTTGAGTTTGGTTCTTACACAACACATTTGAAGATTAATGTTAAAAAAACAAACAAAGAAGATCCTGCAAGTTCCATTACTAAAAACATCCACCCAACTCCAACATTTTGAGCAAAGCCAGGGATAGGCTCTCTTAAGGTTACACTGGAACTGGAACACAATTTTAACAGAAGCTCAGTCCAGTAGATGCTTCAAAAGGTTATTAAGCACTCAGGTAGTATAATTGCATAAAACTTCTCGAGTGTATCACACTCCAGTTTCTTCTCCAATAGTCATCTTATGGTTCTAAACAATAGAATAGAACCTCTTGTCGAAAACCTTGCACCTTGACCTTCAATCATCTATGTATTGCGTGCACCAGAGAACCTCACAAACGTCATTAAAACAACACGTCTGCCAGAGAGCTGATACGTTTTTGCAAAACTGACACCTGAAGAGAAGGTGGCATCACTTTTATGAAGTGACAAACTCATACAGTGGCAAGATCAGCCCATAAAAGTCCACCACGGATGAAATGAGCGAGTGTTGGCTGGCGTGATAATATACTGTGGTGTGCACCTCCGTGGACCCTTCAATTAATCAACCTGTCCGCACTTTGTTTTGAGAGTAATCTCGGCCAACCACCCTAGAGGCACTCAGCAATAAGCGTTGTGCTTTGAAGGCCGTTGGTTTATTGCGTGCTCTGTAAAAACACCTCAACTCAAATGACACACTTTCCTTGCACAAACGTGAACCCCTGGCAAATTTGACTAGCCTGTCAAAATGATGTGATGTCTTGTTTTTTTCATGCGAGGGGGTTGTACGAACTAACCAGATTTACTCCTTTAACAATGTTGTTTAGAGGCTGATGTTCACTAGCTAATCACTTGCTATGAACTGAATAATCTAGCAAAATTAGCATATGGTAGTGTACTCAACATTTGAAAGGATCTTAAATGCATTTGCACAATGCCCACTGAATCTCTCGATATATTCACAGGTTACATGTGAATGAATGTGCGCATCCAGATGCTGTAAACTGAACAATGAAGGCAGGAGGGCGAGATTTTTACTCTGACTTTTTTTTTTTGTATTCAGTGATTAAAATAAATATCATCACAATAGATTACTGATGTAGTACTGTATTCTAGGGGTAGGCAGATAAATCTAAAGCAAGTACTTGGATCGGATCGATGATATTGTGGGATTTATACTTCACACCTCCACTAATTTCTTCAAAGCGCCACTCCTTGTAGCAGCCCTTCTCTCTCTCAGCATCCTCAGTTTTACCTTTTGCATGAGTTACAGGCACACTTTTCAGCAACTCTCCCTGCTGCTGCATCCTACCTGCCAGGCAGAAGAAAATGCCAAATCTATGCACCCGTCCCTACCAGAAACTAAAAATGTAGGCCAATGGAAAGTGCAGCGCGATGTGGAAATGAAAGAAAAGAACAATGCTAGGTGTCATTTGTGTGTTAAAGTAATCCCCTCCTGTGGCAAATTTACATAAACACATTAAAAATAGTTCACCTAACAGAGAGAAATGAGTGGCAAACAGATATGTATGCTTGTTAGTGTTCCTGGACAAAAAACTGTAAATCGATTGTCACCATGGCAACAAAGCAAAGGGGCTCCTTTTTTTACATTGATGTTTTTTTTGGGGGGGTTGACTCTCTTAAACAATTGTAGTTTATATTTAAAAAAAATCTTTTATACTGTTACTAACTGTTTTTACAACATATTATTTGGTTGGTTGGATCCCTTACCAGTAAGGTTGTAGGAGCACCATTTCCAGCAGTGTGTCTGAAGCAAGTACAGCCTGGTTGTGCCCATCGCTCTCCAGGTCAACATATGTTTCCATCTAGTCTTCAACCGGGTAACTTTTGCGTATCAAACAAATGTGCTAACCACTGCACTACGAAAACATTCATGTTTGATACAGAAACAAACTCAACAGGAGAATGTTCAATTACCGGTATTCAATGAGCAAAAAGTGTGATATCGGAATCGACCGATACTACAACGTATTGACTAGGATTGGAGCCATTCTAAAATTACATAATTCCCCACCCTAACTGTACTAAAAATATCCCTGTCATCTGAAACTACTAATAATTGATGTTCATCTACTTTGTGAAAAAACTAAATCCAATTTTATACATCATAGCTAGGAAGTGTCAAGTCCCAATTTTCAACCATTGATGGTCTTTGAAATCCCTTTAGGCATAACCAAAAGATGAAGAGTATTATACAACATCAACAATAGCTGTTGAATAAGACAGAGATCCAAGGTTTTGTTTGCTTGTTTGTCTCACATTTCCAATTACACAGGCACAAGAGTAATAGTCAGTAGATATTTCAATCTTTCTCTGACATTTCAGAGATACTATGTAAAAGGAATTATACAGAGGTGATGGCAAGCTTGAAGGGGCACTAGTGAACACAATTTGCTGTTGCGAAGGAAATTAAATTTCAAGCTGGAAAGACCATATGTGAAGCCATCCATAGAAAGTGATTGCTCTTAAAATGAATGACCTCCCGTCACACACGGCCATGAAGGATTATTGTGGACCATTCTCTAAATATTTGACCAGCATATGCGAATACAACATTCATTCTCCGAGGCCGTGAAGAATGAATGTTCTTCCGCACACACTTCAAGGGCTTTTGACCTCCATCCTGAAGGCAACAAACAAACAGTGTGCAAGCGCTCCTTTTTAAATGGGAACGTAATTGTCCTTTCCAAGAGAAAAGGGAAGGTCAACAGGTTAAAACATTCCTCGTCACTCTCCTGTATGGAAAATTGAAAAGTACAACAAAAATGAAATCAAGACAAAGTTACAAAGTAGCATATTACGAATAGATTAAACATTCAGACACATTTGCTGCTATGTTCCTTATAATCTCAGCCATTCACTCACAATTAAGAGCCATTGGGTTTTAGACTTTTAGACTGCAATTTATTCAACACTGAAAATATGAGTAGGAACCCAAGAAAGTCAAGAAAAAACATTGTTAGGCTCTAGCACGCCACGACTCTCTAGGGCGCCACCAGATAGAGGGATTGGAGGACCCCGCACCTGTGCCTCATCACCAGCACCTAACTACTCAGAAAATCGAGTATTTCTAGGTGGGGTGTGTCGTTTGAAATGGCCTGAAAAAGTTGGAAGTAGAATGCTTTCTCTATTAAGTATGTGTTAACAATGCCAGATTGAGTTCAAAGAGCCTTTATAATTTAATTTCCATATGTTATTATCTGCAGCACGGCGGTGCAGTGGTTAGCGCGTGTGCGACACAGTTCTGAGGTCATGAGATCGAAACCCTTGTGTGGAGTTTGCATGTTCTCCCTGTGCGTGCGTGGGTTTCCTCCGGGCACTCCATTTTCCTCCCATATTCCAAAAACATGCATGTTAGGTTAATTGGCTGGTGCAAATTGTTCCTAGGTGTAAATAAGCGAGCAAATTGCCTGTCCCTGGGTGCCCTGCGATTTGCTGGCAACCATTTTAGGGTGTCCCCTGCCCACTGCCCGAAGATAGCTGGGATGGGCTCCAGCACCGTCGCGACCCTACCGAGGATAAGCAGTGCAGATAATGGATGGATGGATGGATGTTTTTAATCTTACTTTTATCAGAGCTGTATCTTCTGACAACACAACAAGAAGCAGGAAAGGGTGGCGGGGGTTGGAGAATGATTTCATGCTCATTCTCGCAGATTTCCGTTTGTGTTGCTTGAAAATGGTGATGGTAAGAAAAGCATTGTCTTAAATTATTTCAAACACACATCCCAAATTCCCAAAATGAAAATGGTGGCGTTTATTCAAGAACGTTTAAGAAATGCAAGTACTTTCACGCACCACACAAGCAGCTTGAAAGAGGCTGCAAGGATGACTTAAGCCAGAAGATGATGTGAGCATGCAGAAAACTTCAAAATTCTGAATTGCACCTTTAGGGCAGGGCTCTCAAACTCAATTTACTTGAAATGGCCGAAGTTTGGGCCTGGGTTAGGTTGGACCAAATCGGGTTGTCCCACAAGGAACGCTTTGATGAAAACATTCCAGTGTTCTCAATTAGAGTAAAAAAGAAAAACACTACAAAAGAATGATCTAAAAATAAAAAATAATAAGAACTAATATGAACACAAAACAATCAATCAGTAATAAATTAAGTAATAATTTGTATGGGCTGCACTTACATTAAAGGGGACGGTATTATTTGACCACTAGATGTCGCTGTGTTTTGTAGTGCAACAAAAAAACAAGTGTGAGGAATAAAAAGTTATTAAAAAAAAGTCCTATGAAGCACAAGGAACGACACAAACTAAGAGACCAAACTACATCATTTTTCTTATTGTTTTTACCCATACATTCCCAAGATTTTTGTTTTTTGAGTACCTGTAGCAGCAAGATGGCAATTATGTCAGCTTCTTCTGGCTGAAGCCCATGTCATGTATAAGAAATACATTTCTTGACCTACTAGTATTGTACAAAATGTCTTATATCATAATAATTATTTTTACGTATTTTAAAAAATATATATATACATTTTAGGCAGCACGGCAGCGCAGTGGTTAGCTCGTTTGCGGCACAGTTCTGAGATCATGAGATCGAACCTTCCTGTGTGGAGTTTGCATGTTCTCCATGTGCTTGCATGGGTTTTCTCCGGGCACTCCGGTTTCCTCCCACATTTCAAAAACATGCAGTCCAGGTCGGTTGGCTGGTCCAAATTGTCCTTAGGTGTGAAAGAGCGAGTGAGTTGTCTAATGAGTTAGTTGAGTGAGTTGTCTGTCTCTGTGTGCCCTGCAACTGGCTGGCAACCAGTTCAGGGTGTCCCCTGCCCACTTCCCAGAGATGGCTGGGATGGGCTTCAGCACCCCCGCGACCCTACTGAGGATAAGCGGTGCAGATAATGGATATACGTTTTTTTTTTTTTTTTTTAATGAATAATCTTTTTTTGCTACGAAAATGAGCTGTTAGAAAATACACATTGTCCTTTTAAATCTTCATATTAGGGCCTCAAACTATCATCCAGCAGAAAGGAATTAACCGCCCCCCTCCCCGGGCTGCAAGTTTGAGACCCTGGATTTTAGGACTTTGCTGACGGCAGAGGCTGTCAGATTCTTGCTTGCCACTTGGATATTCCTTCCAGCGTTTGTTTCTCGACCCCTTGGTACTTCTCTTTGGTTAAGTCTGTACTTATCGATCATTGCCAAACATTTTTTTTGTTTTGTATATTGTTTCCTCAACTCCACACATTTGAGATATTGGAGCTATCAACAATGGAAACAAAAATATAGCACCCAAGTGAAAGTTATTTTCCGAAAAGCCGTATTTCTTAGAGGTTTTCTTGACAACCAGTATTTTCAAGAAACTTAGCAATGTTTAACTGTTGTTTACTAAACCATGGTAAAAGTTAGAAACATACTTTTTTTTTCTAATGAAAGATGAGGGTTCGAGCTTTCTTTTGACATGTCTTTTGACTATAGGTTTACAGAACAACATTTTCTGTAAGCCTTCAGAAATGCGTCAAATTGGCAAAAATTCGCTGCCACTTGCAATGAGTTTATTTTTTGGTGTATCTATTTTTTGAGCAAAGAGAGTAAAAATGTTACCGATGGAAATAAAGAGGGAAGGAGAAAGACAGAAGAACAATACTGAGCAAATATACAGGGGACTGAAAGTGTCTTCATTTTTTAATGGTGTAAGCACAACTCACTTTTGTGTAATGCATATCACACTTGAGAGATGATCCATTTGCAGGTTACTGCTGGAAAGTCCAATGAGATGATGTGACACTCAACAGTGGCTTCACAAACACACTGGATGTTTTCTCCATCCCTGTGGGGCAAACTTATGTGTTGGTGCATTTAAAAACCACTTTTCCTGGGCTTTGACCTCACATCCCCTCCGGTAAAAGAAAAGTGTGCGAGATTAGGAAAAAGAGACATAAAGCTGAGGATGAGCAAGGAAAAAACACAAGTAGGAGCTCTTGCACAGCCCATTCCAACCTGCTCTGCGGACACTGATGTATAATTTTAATATCTCTAATTTCCACGGCTGCGGCCATTTTCTAAATGTCATTTTCCAATTTGTGTCAAAACAGGCGACCATTTTTCTTAATACAGCTTATGACAAGCTCGGCGGCGAGGCAGATATGCAATTCAGATGGAGCGTTTTATAGGCGCAACACACCGGGGTGTTTTCGTGTTTGTCTTTATCAGTGTCACCCGTCCGTGTTGTTTGGCCAACGACCGAGCCAAATATGTGCCTTCAGGGAACACAAACATAATTTAATCGTAAATGGAGTCATCATCTTTATCACAATACCAGTGACAATAGTGTTAACGCTAATGTATTAAAATGTGTTATTACAATTAGGATTGGTATTAGGGGTCTTAAAATGGAGTGGAGGCTGATTTATATTAATTATAACTAAATCTGCTTTTGACAGTAAAGTGTAGATAATAAACACAAGGGATCATCAGTATGATAATGATAACCTAATATGTGGTTATAGTCATAGTTATGATTTTCTAAACTAGTCTTTGATCAATCTGCACATCTTTATGACAGTACTGTAATGTGTTAGAAGAAAATATTACAGTGGAACCTCGGTTTTCGAACGCCTATCCTTATCCATTAAAAAGATTGAAAACTATTTTGGTTTATAATTTTGAGCTCATATTGCCCAGCCCTAACTTAAACACAAACACTTTATATGCACACATCCTAGTATTGTTTAGTCCTTGCTATAGGCGTCAACATAAAGATCTGCTCTAATATCGTAATGTGTCACTGAATAAATAGTCAAATATAGTAATAGTTGTTTCAGATTTCTAGTTGTATATAGTTATATATCATTATTTTAATCAGCTTAATCTTTAGTGGAAATTAATGCACCTTATGATTAATCATATACAATGGGACCTCTACTCATGAATGGTTCTACACACGAAAGTATCGGGTTACAAAGTACCTGAACGGGAAACTATTGCCTCTAGTTACGAAGTCAAAAATACAGTACAGTAGGCACTGCTATTCGCCATTCCCAGAGTTTCCCCAACGTAAACAAACTGGCTATTGCTTCAAATATGCCTGGCATTCGCTCAGGAGCGGCATTAGCTCAGGAGGTAGAGCACTCGTCTTGGGATCAAGAGATTGCAGGTTCGATTTCCGGCTCCTACGTGTTGTATGTCGAAGTGTCCTTGGGCAAGACACCGAATGCCTAATGCCCCCAATAAGCAGGTTGGCGCCTTGCATGGCTGCACGGCCGCTATAATATACGGGTAAGTGTGAAGCACATTGTAAAGCGCTTTGAGAAGTCTTCATTGACTTGAAAAGCGCTATATAAATGCAGATCATTTCATATCATTTCGTTTCATCCGGTGTGTCACTGTCTTAGAGTTCACAGAAGAGGAGGAGGGTTTCCGGCAAGACACAGCCATCATTCAATCAGCCCAAATTAAAAACATTTTAGAAAAAATTGATAGAGTCTCGAATTTGTGGAATCACCTGGAAAAAGTGTTGACAAGCTTTGTCAAAAGTCGGCAAAAGAAGACGTCATTGGATCAGTTTTTCAAATAAAAGGTAAATGAATGTTTTCATAATTTCCTTTAGTCTTCGTTTTATAGATTATGTGCCTCTCGTTTAATGTATCGTGCAGTAATTTAATTTTAAAATGTATTTGTTTCATGTTCTGAGGCACTTTTATGATTTATTAAAAAAACCTCATACAGTACTGTACTTTTGCAGAGCTTACAACGGATTAGGGCATTTACATACATTATGTGTCTCTACTCCCAGAACAAATTAAATTCCTAAGTAGAGGTACCAATGTATTCAAATGTTGTTATTTACCTAGTTCACCATGAACCATCTCTCCGTTGTTACAAGTAGTGTTCTGGTTTACTGTTGGGAGGGAGGCCTGGAGATGTATTAAACCACCTGCAGCATTCACTCCCAAAAGGACAATTTCCCATTGACACGTTTTGTTTTAGTCATAACCAGCTGTGTTTTGCCCCTTTGGTATAGAACTGATTCTCAGCCATTGTGAAAGAGCACTTGTGAACTGGTAAAATTGCTCATTGCACAAGATTGTGTTTTATTTTATTTGTCTTAATAAGTAATAAAAACTGCTTATGTCTTATTTTTACCTCTCGCGTCGCGCGAACCTGGATGTGGATTTGACCATGTGAACGAAGAAAAAGTCTGGCATCACTCAGTTTCCTGTAGTCTGGTGGAGAGGATCTGGTTAAGTGTGTCAAAATAAAAAAGGTGTGGAACAAGAAATGAAGGGTCACAAAGACAAGAACAAGTTGTTGGAAATGAAATTTCAATTCATCCAGTCCCTTTTCCACACTGCTTCTGTGAGAGGTTGGTGTTGAGAGAGAAGGATCAATAGAGTTTAGACAGCAGGACAGATTTTCTAAGCGCCAGATCAATAGGAAGGAAAGAGGAAAAAAGACCCTGGCTTTTCTTTGCCTGTTGTAGTAAATACGAACAAATCAGTGGCCTAAGGCTAAATGGATTGATCAGCTGTTTCCGAGTCCTGTGTTGTAAATAAAGATCTGTTCTGAAGTCTGTAAACGAGGCCCACAGGCGAGTGTGTGACGGGTGAACCAGTTTTTGCTACTGGTCTCAGACTCAGTGCACCGCTATCCTCTCTTACTTATACTTTGATCAATTCTTGACTCTCATGTTCTTGTCAAAAAGTTTCAAATGGATTTGATAAAGAAAAATAATGAATAAAAAATGTTCACTTGCATTAAAAAAAAATCCAATCCCATTTTCTGGCTGATACACATTTTCAACAGGCATGAAATGTGACCTTTTCCCCAACTTGTCTACTGGGCCGTGACTTAGGCAGGCGGCTGTGGCAGATTAAAGCCTCCACCAGCAATATGCTGGGTGATAATCAGAAGCCAAGATCCTGACAGGATGACTGATCACATGCCTGCTTTGCCTCACCTCTGGATTTATTAAACAACAACAACAGCAGCTCTCGTTTGTTATAAAAAGCAGTGGTCAACCAAAGTGGAACGTGTGGGGGGTAAACACATCACCAAAAGCACAAAGAAAACTTCTGTTGATTATTGTTAGATGTGTGCCTCAGTCTCATGCCAAGGGAAAGGCTAGCTGGTCCATTGATAAGAGTAAATAGAGAGAAGAGACAAATGTTGGCTTTTTCTCCTAGAAAATGTGTCCACGTGTCTTACTTTTTACCCAGCTTCTTTATTTCCCAAGACAAAGGTCATGATTTGATTACAAAATACAAATGTGAGTTTCCCAATAAGATCTTTACTCGATGACCTATGATTTTGTGGATTCAAATGTGAAACCAAAGTCTTCCGTTTTTAGAACAACGTTCAGAATTAAATAGTTGTGATATTTGCAAATGCAGTAATTTGGTTGCACAAGTATAAATAGCTGTTTTGAAACCGGGGATTTGGCTTGGTTAAGAATAAAGCAATCACTCTCAAACATCTTACAGGGACAGTGTGTATTGTTTAACGCCTTCTAGTGATAAAATAACTTGATTGAAGAAAAATGATATTGATTTGAATACATATACATATTTTATAGTTAACAAATTAAAAATCATCAACACAGAATCCCTGGAAACGAACTGACAATTAGACTAATTTAGACTAGAGTAAAGGCGTAAGGGCAAACGACACACTCCGCCATTGATGAGAACCCAAAACGAAGTGGTCAACCAATACACACTGTCCATTTAAAAAAGATTATTTCAACTGTTGAAATTAATTTGAGGTTAATCAGCAGACACATTAACTAATCACACGCTGAATTTTCGTTATAAGAATTTTATCGTATACCTGCATGATTTGGTTCTTTTACTCTTATCTTATTTTCATATATTTTCATAAAATTCTTATATTAATGATTAGATAGTTAAAATTGGTTTTAGAAGGATAACATTTTTAAAATGGTTAAGATTATAGGTTACACTAATGCCGAAAATGTTTTCAAAGTGATTTATGTTTTTTATCGTATCACTAAGACCTGGCCTTTTTACATAGTTGTGACAGATTTTAATGTAGGTGCAGAAGCGCTGTTTGTATTTTTACATGTTTCAAAAGTTCTTCCACAAAATGCTCCAAGCATTACATCGATTAAAGGCAGTGACTAATACTTAACGGAAAAAGTGTTAAAACATAACCTTTACATGGGTTATATTTTATTGCTTTTGTTGATATATCTTACATATTAATGTCCAATAACAAGCCTCCAGAGGTTATAATGCAACATAAAGCTCCATTTCCTGAATGCATTATTTTAATAATGCCATACCTCTACTAAATGTATGCATCATATTTTGAAAAGCAGCAGCCACACTATCTATTAAAGTGCTGAAATGTCTCCAGGAGCTATTTACAGAAGCAAAAGCTATTAAAAAAAAAACAGGGGTAGCCTGACATGGGAGTGACAGCTCTGGCTTGCTTTCTTTACCAAACACCATGACAAAGTTGTCACAAAGGAGTGGTCATTAATAATTTAGATTATCGTCTTCTCCTCCTGACTGTGAGAAGGGATTGTCTTTCTTGGTTTGTTAATAGCATTGTTTTTGTTTCAATACGAACATGACGCCAGTGACACATTGTGAGCCGGCTGCCTGCTCGCGTATCTGATCAAACCTCATTTACTTGACTATGAGATTGAATGAAGCTTGTGATCATTAACAACGTATGTACGCGTATAAAAGGAAGGCTAGATGTTTGCTACCAAAACATTTCATCTTCTGGTACGTCTCTCGAAGTTGCTGTTTTCCATGTTGTCATGTCAACCCAAATGTATTCTTTAGAAAAGTAAAGGATACGCAAGAATAAGATGTACATTATCTTTCAGAATCTTGATACTGTGACACATTGAAGCTAATGTTTCCTTTCTGATGTTACGGTTCAGATTAAGGGTGGGCGGATCGATCCAAATATCTATATTATCGATACCGAATGAATACTTCGGATCACTGACCCCGCAAAGCAGCCAAACCCAATCTTGACTCGGCAATGCCGGGCCGTTTTGCTTGTCATACCAAAGACGACAATGTGTTTTCTGAAAGTTTTTCTTATTTTGTTATTGCGTCAAACCATGACGTGACGCTACAATATAAAATGTATTTTAAATGCACACAACTAAGATAGACATTAGTTGGGTTCAATGCCGGATAACAATTTGCAAAACAGGCTACTCTGTTTTTTCGGAGCAACAAGAAAAGTTATACCAACTTTTTGTCATTTACAAAAGAAGTTAATATCATAAAACCACAGTTAGTAACGGAGTACATTTTATGAAAATAACGGTACTTTTACTCCGCTACATTAGGCAACATTGAAGTTATTACTTTGTTACTTAATAAATCCCCTCCACATAAGTAAATGTCTGTCTGTCTCCGCTAAGGCGCATTTATTTTGATGAAGAACTCCGCCAGGCTCTACCATAGTTTACCAATTAATTGAGCAGCCCTGTGACCATATATTTAACTTCAGCGGGGAAAAAGTTGTTTCCGGATGAAACCGATTGAAAATGTCACTTGGCAATACTGACTATGAAAACCCAGAAGAGGAGGAGCACCCTTGGCCTCACATCAAAAGTACGTTCCCCTTAAAAGAGTGCAAAACACCAGCTACAATATGCAAAGCTTCCTTTGTTGGAGTTCATGGGCTCGCTTGTTGTTCTGCTTGCAGAGCCTGTTAGGATAAGTATTGGGCTTTAAATGTGATACTTGGTGTATATGGGCTTAAATTGTTATTTAATATTTAATAATTATTATTATCATTTAATTTATACTATTTTTATTTCATTGTTTATTAAAGCACTTGAATTTAAGTTGATAATTTTAATCTACTTTTAAATTAAATGTATTTTTCTGTTGATCAGATGGACTTTGATAATTGGATGATCTGATTGGTTGTTTAAAAAAAAAATCAATACATACGACTTTGCTACAGTTACTCAGGACTTTTTTTTTCACCAAATACTTCTTTACTTTTACTCAATTAAGTATTTGGATGACTACTTTTACTTCTACTTGGGTAATATTATTCTGAAGTAAGAGTACTTTTACTTGAGTAACATTTTTATCTACTCTATCCACCTCTGCATAAAACTAATGATTCTTGATCCCCAGATACTTGAAGCATTTAAATACAATTTATAAGAATACTGTTTCAGTAATTTCCCTCGAAAATTGTGTTACTTAAATGGTAATGGATCTAACTTGTAATTTTCGGACATTTCCCAAATAAAATATTTAACTCGCCTCTACTCTTATACCGTCAAGGTCTAACAATCGGCACATCTCAAAGAGTGCCTCCTAATGTGGTCAAGTCCCTAGACTATCTATTCCATATGGCCTCCTTCCCCACTGTTCTGGGGTGTTTGGGGTGTTGTTGGGGGAAGAGATAAGGTACTGAGTGTTTAAGTTCCTGTTTTGTAGAGAGCGTTCTAATATGCAACACAGCACACTTTGGTATTCAGATGCCTAAGGCCATTTTCTAAGTGGTCTTTACTTTGAAAACACAGGAGCCCTCCAGGGAATGAAGAGCAGCGCTCGCGTGCTTGTGAGCGGACACATGAGAAGGTGGTAATCTGGGAGGGAAGATAAAAAAGATGGGAGTTGGAATAATACATCCATAAACTGTCGGACCGTGTCTATCTGTGATAGGCATTGGGGATCTTAAAGAATCCACTGAGGTTTTATCTGTATTAATTCATTTTTTCTGTTGCATAT
Source organism: Urocampus carinirostris (assembly GCF_059441175.1). Classification (NCBI taxonomy): domain Eukaryota; kingdom Metazoa; phylum Chordata; class Actinopteri; order Syngnathiformes; family Syngnathidae; genus Urocampus; species Urocampus carinirostris. The sequence goes on from NC_142352.1 coordinate 38,118,411, forward strand.
GAAGGAATTGACATGGATTTGGTCGCAAAAATCATTCAACATTCAATATTGTCACTAGGTTGCACTTCATTGGATTTGTTTTGTGGACTTTTGAAACTTTTTGGAAAAAACAATGGGATACTCAAAGACGACAAGGCAATGGAAGGCAATGCAACACTGCTCGTATTAGTTTCACCGAAAAAGACGACATGAAGTAGAGACAATTGAATTTAAATCCCTCTTCACTCCCATTTTCTCCATCTTTGTATTTTTTTAAACTCTACCCTGCTGCAAGATGTATATTTTGGGTGTTTATTTTTCAATGATATATGTAGTATTTTGGAAACATTTTTGGAAAAAAGACCGTGACTTACTTAACAATTCCCATCCTTGATTGTACGTGCTTCCAAAACGAGATCTTCAATTGAAATACAGCAAAAGCGCATATAATAAATCTCGTGATGTCACCATTTCCGTAGCTCTAATTAATCAAGAGTTCAGGAGACACAGCGTAAGCGTAGAGTAGAGACAGGGACCCAATTAAAATCATCTAGAAACTCAGACTTTCATCAAAGTAACTGCTGCACACAATGAGCACAAATGCAGGAGAACAAGCTCTATCATTACCTGAAAAGATTGATGAATTAGTATTCCATCCTAATGAACAGTCACCCCTTTCCAATTCCCTCTCACGTATCTGCCTAGGTTTGGTTTATAAATATTGTGTCTTCTATTGATGACAATTTTACCCTATAAATATGCAGATCAGTGACAATTACAATTACACTTAAAACACAATGTGATAAGGGTTAACAGCGCGATTCAATTTAGGACTGCAGCTGATTTTTTGGCATGATGTGACTTATAGGGGTAGGCAAATTTTAGTATTGGTCTGATCCAAGATTAACACATGGTAGCAACAATCGATGCGGATCAAATACCGTTACATTTTCCTTAGAAATGTCATGATGTCATGATTACCGATGTGATTCACCTGTGCCCGCTCATTTGGCACCAACCGCGGCGGGCTCTGATTCGCTCCCGTTCCCTATTTAAACCCAGTCCTGTCAATCCCCTGTTGTAAGTCCGTCTGCGAACCTCTGTGTATATAAGGCAAGCCTTTTTCGATCCTGACTCCCACCCGTCCCGTTTTTGCTCCCATTTGTCTCCGGCTAAGACCTGTTTTGATCCCGACCACGTCTGCTCTCCCTTCCCGGCTTACGGCCCGTTTTCGTTCCCAACTACGTCTAGTTTCCCGTCCTGGCTTACGACTCGTTTCCGACCCCTACCATGCCTTGCTCTCCCAGTCCCGGCTACCGACCAATTTTTCCCTCCCTGACACCGCCATCGCTTGCTACGGAAGATCCACTTCCGCGTTCGGATCACAGTCCGAGTACGAGAGCAACTTGCTTCCCGCGTCCAGCGAACACCGGATCGTGGGAGCAGCCCTTCTTCTTTCCTTCAATAAAACTTGTGGTAAACGTTACGCAATTGGGTCCTGTTTACGTTCTGGTCCCGACACATGATCAATGAATAATTGAAGCCTCCCCCTTGAGTTGGTCTATATTTAGGATAAACACACAAAAAAAGATTTTAGGCAATAAAATGTTTTCATGTTTTATTAAATCACTACAAGTCAAAATTAACTATATAGAAAAAGATAATATAAATATTTCTATTACAACTGTTTTAGAACAATAGCCGTGAGTGTCAAATAATAAAGCGGCAATGTAACGAATATACAAATATAAAAATGTCAACATGTCAACTATATTTTCCGTTGCACAATATATTGAAAATAAAATCAGAGAGTACAAATAGTGTAAATACTACAATCTAAAAGCCTTTAAACCGTTTAAAAATATATAATAGTTACTCTACATTAGTGGTTACAGAACAAAAGTCAAGAGAGTCGAACCATAAAAATCATCCATCCATCCATTATTTGCACCGCTTATCCTCAGTAGGGTCGCGGGGGTTCTGGAGACCATCCCAGCTATCCTTGAGCAGTGGGCAGGGGACACCCTGAAATGGTTGCCAGCCAGTCGCAGGGCACAAAGAGACAAATAATTCACTTGCTCATTCACACCTAGGGACGAATTAGAACAGCCAATTAACCAAACACGCATGTTTTTGGGAAATGGGAGGAAACCGGAGTGCCCGGAGGAAACCCACGCAAGCACAGGGAGAACATGCAAACTCCAGATGGGATTCGAAGCCATGACCCCAGAACTATGTCGGGACGTGCTAACTACTCAGTCGCCGTGCCACGCCATAAGTATAATCAATGTAACAAACAAGCACTTTTGACTCCGTTGCCATCGTGACAAAAGATTTCTGTTCAGGAACAGTCATTTGTTTTTATGCCCGGCTGAGCTCACTAATCTCTGTAGGGTAAACTTTTTTCATGTGTGTCTGTAAATTTGCCACAGTAGCGAAAAACTTTACCACACGAATGACACCTGACATTGTCTTTTTCTGTTGTTAAAAAAAAGGTCCACACCACACTATGCTTCCCATTTGCCTCTGTTATATTTAGCTTGTATATACGTGTAGATTTGGCCCTCTCTTCTTCCTGCCAGCCAAGATGCAGCAGCAGGCCAGGAAAGGAGAGGTGCTAAAAGAGTGCCTGTCACTCACACAAACAGGCATAAACTTAGAGAGTGGCCGAGGGCGCTTGGTGAGAGAGAAAATAACTGTGTCTAAATATAGAAGCAGCGCTTTGATGGAATTTCCGGAGGGGTGAAGTATTGATCACAGGCTAATAGTATCGATCCAAAGCAGGTACTTCCTTAGTATCCATATTATCGATATTCTGATTTATCCGCCCACCCTTAGTGACTTACCATCTGGATAAGAGGATGCCTCACAGCAAGCTCTAAATTAGGCAAAAGACATATAAATAAAACAGAGTGGGATATTGTAGACAAATTTGATGCTAAACAAGTTAAGTCTGGTACGTTACTTATCATTTAAGGGTGTCTCAGAGTTGTACAAAGGTTAATGTTAATATTTGACGACATGCATGGTCGGTCCATCGCCATTACTTTCAGCTTCTTTGGCAAGGCAATGATCATTATTGACAGTTGTTTGGGTTTGTAATTATAGTGATCTGTGCAGTTTCCTGCCCAGGTTCCGTAGGATTATACTCTGCTTCAGTATGGGGACGTATGGCTCATGAGCAGGGTGTGGCTCTTTTCATATATCTGGGTCGGAGATCAGTATTTTAACGCATTCAAGCCTGGAATGCAATACCATGTTTCTCCGACCAGCGGTAGGAGCGATGTAGGCCTTTTTTTTACCTTTAAGGCTGGTGAAAAGGAATAGCAATAGGATTTTTTTCATGTTCTTAGCCAATGAGATGTATAAGAATACACATGCGAGTGTGACGTTTTCTAATATGTCCTGGTTGTTTTTTTCCCAACATGTTGTTTGTGCAAGTTAAAAAAAATGACTAAGGACCATAAAGGCGCATGACGAATGTTTTTAGATTTCAACGATGTCGAAGATTGTCTTCTATAAAACGATGATGATTAAAGATCACTACATTAGAACTGTGACCACGTCTCATAACAGGAAGGTAAATACTTCTCTATCCTTCTCGTTTGCTGTACTTAATGACATTTTTACGCGGGAACTCTGTTCACACCTTGTTTTGAAACATTATTCACCCAAAAAAATAAAATGAAAAAGGCACCTTAACGTTTTTCCGAACTGCGGGAGGGAGAGGAATGTTAAGTGGGATATTTTACGAAATCATCAAAATGTCACACAGTGAAATAAAATACCATGTAGAATTAGCTTCTGTCTGGAACTAACTTATGTCTGGAAACCAGATTTGACGGCATTGTTAATTTTTGTCTTAAAATATATAGTGTGGTGCCTACTGAAAAAAAAATCAAAAAGGTTCCCAACCCGTGTTTATGACTCATGCGCCACGAAGAAGGGGAGGCAAGACACGCCACACATGCTTGACATCATCAGAATCAAATACATTTGTCCTGTCAGTCAATGGGACATGTTGTCAATAATTTATGTCCTAAATCTGGTCTACAGAAATAAAAAAATAAATAAAAAATATGATGTTGAACATTCCATTTCCATCAGTGATAACATGACAGCAAAAACCTTAGGTGGGCGCCTTCATAAAGGTACAGCTCTTCGATCTTGCAGTTATTTGCATTATAGCACAGTGTGCAATTTTAATTGCATAATTTACTGCTTATTGAAAATGCAATTCATGATAAGCCATTGACGCTCTGAATAGCGAAAACCGTTCGCCAGCACGTGGATTTGGTTCTATTAAAAAGAAAAATCTTGTTAACCATTTGGAATTAGTGTCATTTGCCAACAAGCATTCTGCTTCACTCCAGTAAAATAAGTAATTATGCTTCCTACCAGGTTTTTTTTTACCATCTGCACAAGAAAATTGGAAAATGGCTGAACGCAAGCAGGCACAGATGTAAAGGTAATTAAAGTGCACGCTATCGTTTTGTTTAATGTCGGCCTTAGGCCGGCTTGAGGCGACACAAAATGAGAAACATGCTCGTTGTTCTGTCTCTGTCAACAAGCCGGCGGCTGAGCCGATACTGGTCCATGCATTACTTATTCTGTTCCTCCAATTTGAAAACTAAATAGGAAACCATCCCAGTGAAAACCTAATCAGACGATTTATCTGCATTTATCTTGCTAATCCAATATAATTGCATTCTCGTTGTTTAAGGGAGCACTAGTAAATTTAAATCCATGCAGTATAAAAGTATGCAATTATACATACATAATGTATGAATGTATATATAAATATATATATATATATATATATATATATATATATATATATATATATATATATATATATATATATATATATATATATATATATATATATATATATATGTATATATACACATCAATGTAATATGCTACTATACAATCCATCCATTATCTGCGCTGCTTATCCTCAGTAGGGTCGCGGGGATGCTGGAACCCATCCCAGCTACCTTCAAGGAGTGGCCAGGGGACGCCTTGAACTGGTTGCTTGCCAGTCGCAGGGCACACAACTCACTCGCTTATTCACAATTTTGACTGGCCAAATAACATGACATGCGTGTTTTTGGAAAGTGGGAGGAAAACATGCAACCTCCACACGGGAAGGTTTGCACTTATGACCTCAGAATTGTGCCGCACACGTGCTAACCACTGCGCTGCCCATATATTCATCCATCCATTATCTGCACCCTTTATGCTCAGTAGGGTCGCGGGGGTGGTGGAGCCCATCTCAGCTGTCTTCAGGCAGCGGGAAGGGGACACCCTGAACTGGTTGCCAGCCAGTTGCAGGGCACACAGGGACAGACAACTCGCTCATTCACACCTCGGGACAATTTGGAGCGGTCAATTAACCTCACGTGCATGATTTTGGAATGTGGGAGGAAACCAGAGTGCCCGGAGGAAACCCACGCAAGCACAGAGAGAACATGCAAACTCCACACAGGAAGGTTCCCATGAACTCAGAACTGTGCCACACATGCGCTTACCACTCCGCTGCGGTGCTGCTGCCCGTATATATATATACAGTATATATATATATATATATATATATATATATATATATATATATATATATATATATATATATATATATATATATATATATATATATATACTGTAAATTCCGGACTATATAACGCACCTGATTATAAGCCGCACCCACCACATTTCGGGAGGAAAACCGATTTTGTACATACACAAGGTGCACCTGTATATTAGCCGCATGCGCCCACATTGAAAAAACGCAATTCAAACACGAAATTAGCCCATACCCGATAAAGTCCAAAAAACACAGCCGGCAAATTGAACGAAAAATGATACCGGTACATAAGATTTAATTCAGACCTGCAGAGTCCGGTGCCGGTTGAAAGTAATCCAAGGAAAAAAGTGTATATTTCCGAAGGTAAGGGTGAAAAAAAATTATATATCCACTATTGTCGGCCGCGTCCACAAACACGTCTCACCTTTACTCCCCTTCCTGTCAGCCCGCGTTTGCCCCGCCCCTTCTTTCTCATTTGCTCGTACAAAACATATCAGAATAAGTTTCTAAAATAAATACATTACAAAAATATAAAGTTGCAAATACATATTATACATGGTTACACATATTTACAAAGAAAGACGGTACACCGAGAGAGTTTTCAAAGCTTCAATAATAATATTATAACTTTCATCCCAAACCGTGCCTGTGAAGGGTAGCAAAACGCTACTAGCAACACGCTCTCAACACAGTAAGCAGCCCTGTTAAAAAAACATTCCGTACTCGTTATAGGCACAGTAAACCGTCCTTATCTTCCTCCCTACAACTGACGTCATCGAAGTCGTCTTCCTTCAATATGGGAAAGAAACTTTGTCATATAGACGACGTACCACGCTCCCTTATTCATGAACATGCTAGCATCACGCTCGCAAAGTAAAGAATAGGTGCGGTAGCTCTTTTTCCTTCTATATCGGACTGCTCGGTTGCGTTTAACTTAAAAGTTGCGTCATGTGTCTTTTTTTTTGCAATTTGCATGATGAGGATATGTCCACACTAATTTTTGAATATCGAGTTATGAATATCGTGGGACCTTTTGGAAAATCAAACCCCCCTAAAACAAAAAAAAAGAGGGATTGCTGTCGACCGCATTTCAGGCAAGTGAAGATGATTTTCGGGGGGAAAAGTACTTAACACTTAACACTTTTTAAGTGAACAAAAGCAATGCCCGATCATGTTGCGACCCCTTAATTTTCATCCATTTCACATAATGGTTGACCGAATCGCAATTTTCAGACCCCATTAAAGGCGACAAAAAAAAGCTGACTTATGTCATAGATGGTAAGATCTCTACGGTGTTTTATGGCCGGACCTTCCTGGCCTATTTAGCAAGAGCTGTGTACTCCTGCTGACTACAGTTATTGATTGTCAGCAATGGCCGTGGAGTTGTGACCATTCGAAGGCCTCGCATGAAGATGAAAATGAGACCTTGATGTGTAACGATGCGTGCGTGAGAGAAGAATGAGAAAGAATTAAATGATTGCCTTACTCCTTGAGGAGAGACACGCTGCAGACGGCCATGCTTGGCTGCTTAATGCCGGCTCTGTTTTTGAGAGAGAAATGAAAAAGAGAGCAAAGCGAGAGTGAACGGAGGAAAGGGAGATAAATGGCCGCCTGTGAAGGCGGTAAATGAGAGCGTCCTGATGCAAAGAGCTGTGAGCGGATGCGCCTAATGGGGAGAGGTTGGTGTGAGCTGACCACCATGCTTATACATAGCCCCGCTTTCAGAGCTCACACTTGGTCTTTGCAGCAGGGAGATAACCACACTTCATGCTAATTGGTTAAAAAAATGATGGAGAATAACAAATACAAAGGGGAGATAGTGGTCTAATTTGAAAGCGGGGGAAACCATGGATGAAATGCTTTTAATCATACGAGGTATTTTCTCATCTGCGAGCCAGAGGCCTCTTTTAGCCTCTAGGGAGCAACAAATCTCCACTGTAGTTTATTTTTAAGTTACACGCGCACACACATTGCGCTTCTGGTCATCATTAGTAAAAGCTTTACAATCTGATCACTATAAGTGAATTTTACTCAGTAATTCTGTTTGCAACAGGATACAAATTTAACATAAAATATAAGAAATAGGGGAAAAAAAAATATATTTAGTAATCCTTTTGTCATGATTGCCGATTGAGCGCAGCTGCGGCGGCTTAATTGCCGCCAACAGCCCGGACAGCTGATTGGTGTCCGGGCTGTTCTCTTTTTAAACCCCCGGCTTCCTCTTGGAAGCCGTCAGATCGTTATGCGAACTGTTGTCTTTTTGTCCGACTCCGTTCCTGCCCTGCTTTTTTCTGCCTGATCTTTGTTGCCAACCTGTTTCCGGACCTGCCTACGCCCCGTTCTGCCTGCCTGTTACCTGACCTGTTTCGCCCGTTATCTGCCGGCCTCTTGCTACCGACCTCGCTTACGAACTCGACACCGCCTTTGATCTCCAGTCCCGGCCAACAACTTGCTATTCCCGCCTGTCTCCGGCTCTCCTCGCCAGACACGGAAGTGCCACTTCCACACCGCTCGCTCCTTTTGTCTGTCAGCCATCGGATGGTGGAAGCAAGCCTTACTCTCCCTCGTTATCAATAAAAACAGAGAAAACGAGCGCTATTGGGTCCTGTGTCCGTTTCTGGTCTGTGACACCTTTGCTGTATCACAGTTTATGTTTTCTCGACGTCGCGGTTTTTCATCATGCATTCTGATTGGCTAAACAGTTACCCCACCCTTTTCCTGATTGTCTACCTGCACGACGTTGGCCTTGCGTTATGAGTTGCACACATACGTAAAACAGTTTGACAAACCTACATTATGTATGTACAAACCTATTTTAATTTAAAGTTTCTCTAAAAGCCATCATGTCACTATACAATCTGGCCCAACAAAACACAAGAAAACCTGAGGTAAAAACAAAAACAAAAAGCCAGAGGAATGCGCTTTCTATCGCCAACACAGTTGGACTTCTTGGCCCACTAAACTTGCTCTGAAGCCAGCTGGTTGGCGCTCCTGAGTGGCTCCCAGGCACTTTTTTTCACAAAGTTTGTATATTAGAAAACTATCTGTTTTCTGTAGAACAGAACTGGAAATGCAGTTTTCCATAACGTTCTATGATGGCGGCAAAGTGTCATGTAAAGTAAAGTGGATTGTGTCCTTAATCCATACAGTGTTGCAATAAAGCAAGATTATTTTTAAAATTATTATTGGACAGGACAGTTGTTATTTGTAAATAAAAAGGTTCATAAAGTACAGTACTTTTATTTGTTAAACAAATACTTGAGCCTGTAAATTGGGTATGTTCTTGAGTAGTACATACATAAACAATTAGAGGTTTTACTTTTTATAAAAATGAGGGATTACTGTATATTCAAAAAGTAGCAGGTACCATTAAGGCTCATAAAGAATCAACAGATTTGTTTTGACTTTATTTTACCTTTAATATTTGTGACTGAGGTAACAAATCACCAGCTAATTTGGTCACCCTGTGACTATGGAAGTGAGCAATGGGTCTTATTTGTGATCGGTGTGATGTGCATGTATTAGACATGTAATAACAAACAACACTTTATCTCTCAGCATTTAGTGAACCAGATAAAATGGAAGCAATGGTGGGTGTGAGGATGCCAATTAGTGACCTTACATTGTGGTAGTTGCACAACAACAGACTCTGCTAAACCTAGTTGGAAATAGTCACAAATTCTGTGGCGGGCTTTGCATTTTAAACATAGGCCTTCAGTTCCAGTCTGAATCAGTGATGTGTCCTTCGCCAACAAACAGGCTCTATAATCCGGCTCCTGGAAGTGAAGTTTACTAAGGACTCGGGTGGAGGAGAATCCGCGAACGCGGACTGTGCAAGATGGGGAGGGGTGATGCAAAGGGTCCCGCAGCACTTGACACGAACAGCCTGTCTTTTGTAACAAATTCTAGGTTGAACAAGACAATATAAACAGAGAAAAAGAATAACAATGACAGGTGAGTAATAAAAAAAAATCGTTGAGAGAAAAGTTCAACGTGACGTAATCATAATGGTGTACATTTTAGGCCTAACCTGGCCCGGAATTTGGATTGGTTCGGGCTTAAGATCTTACCTCTGGCCTAAGAGTGGCGGACAAAACTTTTTCACGTTTACGAATTGCTTGCCTGCTTCGGAGTTGTCCGACTTTTCGCTATTAAATCAACACGATAATGTACGGTATTGTCTTGCTCTTCAAGTTTAACGGCTATTGCCGCAATTACTTTGGTGGATTACCGCCCTCCTAGCCAATCATAGTTGGTGGAGTTTCACGACCCCTGCTAGCAGACGCTTAGACACCAATTCAGAATTTGACTGGCTAAACCAACAGCTTTCTCGAATACTGATGTTGCGATTCACAGCCTTCAGGATTTTTGGGGAAGGCCTCCTGGTACAATTATGAGCATCCCTTAGATGGGATTCGTTAAATGCTTAAACATGAGTGCAGACATCTATAAGCAGTGCAACCAGAGAGAAGGAAAGAAAGGAAGATGACATTTCAAAATGTTTGAACATGTATTGACATCACATGAGTCAGATCTGTTTTTTTAGGCCAACAGAGAAGGCTTTGCAGGCCCTGACCGCCCACCATATGACCCAAGAATTCCTGGAACGGATATTTCGTATTGTATAGTCAAAGACATGTCAAGGACTATGACCTGGAAAAGAAGTCGTACTTGTTTTTCGTTTCACCTCAGTGGCCCTATTAACTAAGCCCTCTCTCATGTCATTAAAACGTTTGGGGGGAAATTAACTGAAAGACGGATTTAAACTAAATTAAGAAAAATGCCTTGAAGAACGCATGCACGCACTTCATAAATCACTGAGGCAGAGCCAGGGCTGGCTTTCCATAATTAACTGCAGACTATTTATTTTATCCTGACAGCCTGTCTACAATGCAGAACTTTGCTGAGGGGGGTGTGGAATATTTTAAGAAAATAAAAGAAGTGGAAATTATAATATGGTTTAAAGGCAAACATTATGGAAATGCATATGAAGCAGAAAGAAAACATTTGAGTTACTTGGAATAAGTCAAGCTGAGAACAATGAAACAATCAACCGGAACAGTAATTAAAGGAAACAGATCGTACCATCTACTCTTCAGGAAAGGCAATGCTTTGGATTTTTGTAAAGGTCATTGATGCAACCAGGTTTTCCTTCTTCCTTACTAATACTATCGGAATAATATATGAGAATTATTTATTTTGTAGATTAGTTTTCTCTTGATCATCTAGCAGAGCAGCAAAAGATCAGAAGCAACAAATCTAGACTAAACCACTCCTACCACTCAGCAAATGGTGATGTGTCGTTTGCGAATGAAACGGTTCTATGAGCTGACCCCGTAAAGTGAAAGACAGGACCTGGCTCCTTATTGATATACCGTAAATTCTGGACTATAAGCCGCTACTTTTTTCCCAAATGTTCAGCCCTGCGACTTATTCAGTGAAGCGGCCAATTTATGGAATTTTTCTAACGGCCACCAGCGGTGCTGGAGTATAAAATGTAAGATTAAGACCAGTAGATTATGTGCACCAAGAGACTGGATCCTCTATGTTTAAGCATACGTTGTTAAGTTAAGGTACGTTCCGATAATGAGGAAGACGCCCTTGATGGCGGGGCTATGAGGAGGAAGTTGAGAACGAGCTACCGTAAATTTCACATTTAAGGGAAGCTTTTTTTCAACAGGTACGTTTGATGCATTGCGAGCGTGATCCTAACTAGCGTGTTGGTACCTTTCAAAGGCACGGTTTGGGATCTGTCTGTTGTCGCAGCGGACAATAGTGGATATATATTTTTCCCACCCTTAACTTTGGAAATATACATTTTGTTTCCTTGGCTTACTTTCAACGGGACCCGGACTTTACAAGTCTGCATTATACATTAATTACGGGTATCATTTTCCATTCATGATGCCAACTGAGATTCCAGGTTTGTGTACTATCTATGAAGTTACAATCGTCTGCACCACCCGGAGGGGGGAACCGGAGCTCCACTGTGGGGGTCCCTGCAGCAACGGCCTGGTTGTGGAGGGTACAATCGTCTGCACCCACCCGGAGGGGGGAACCGGAGCTCCACTGTGGGGGTCCCGGCAGCAACGGCCTGGTTGTGGAGGGTAGAAGTAAGAAGGGAGAGGACCCACACAGCGGACTGGAGGATGCTGCTTGGGAGGGTGGGATGGAATCCCATTTGAGAAGACAGAGCTATGCCCTTGCACAATAGTATTGCCCTTTACACATTGGTTAACTACTGTTAAAAGATAATAACTCTGAAATTGTTTAATTGATGTTGAAAATGTCAGAAAAAAATGCTAAAACGTCATATTGTCACATCATAACAAAATTGTGAATATGCTTGTTTGCTGTTGAGATTGTCGAGAGGGGTTGTCCTAACCTCACATTGTTTGTTTGCTGCTGTTGGTGTCGGTGGATTTGTTCAGACCAAAAAACAATCGACTTTGGCCTGGACGGACCTATTGACACTAACAAAGATGTTACATAACGAAATTGTGAATATGCTTGATTGCTGTTAAGATTGTCGAGAAGGGTTATTCAAACCTCGCACTATTTGTTTGCTGTTATTAGTGTCAATACATTTGTCTTTCTATGTCTTTATATTTCCCTCCTTAACTCTCTCTCTCTCTCTCTCTCTCTCTCTCTCTCTCTCTCTGTCTGTACCCCCCTCTCTTTTAAAGGCACCACTTGTGACTGGTCAACATACATAACGTCAAATCCATGTTGTTTACTTAGTATAATTAGTCCTTCCCCCCCTAGAAATGTGTACAATTTGAAAGTTTAGTTAAATAGTTCACGGTATATTGGAACAATAAAGTTTGTAATTATATGGTAGCGGGCAGCGCAGTGGTTACTGCATGTGCGGCACTGCTCTGAGGTCATGTGTGGAGTTTGCATGTTCTCCCCGTGCTTGTGTGTTTTTCCTCCTGGCACTCTGGTTTTCTCCCACATTCCCAAAAAACATGCACGTCAGATTAACTGCCCGGTTAAAATTGTCCCTAGGTGTGACTGAGCGAGTTAATAGTCTGTCCCTGTGTGCCCTGCGACTGGCTGGCAACCAGTTACGGGTGTCCCCTGCCTACTGCCCGAAGACAGCTAGGATGGGCTCCGGCACCTCCACGACCCTACTGAGGATAAGCGGAGCAGATAATGGATGGGTTATATAGTAGCAAAATACATTTTCACGATTAAATAATTTTGTGCAAAATGTTTCATTATTATTGGTAACGCGTCCTTAAAAACATAACAACATCTGAAGAACTGTTTTGGAGCCAAAGGAGCTGGCTCGTTTGAGTGAGCCTAGCCAAAAAAGACGGTTCTCTCAAAAAAATATACCAGCCACCAACCTCTCCTGCCTCACTTCAAACACTTGGGATTCTCTTTGGGTGCCTGTTTGGCACAGTCAGTGCTGCCTCCTCGTGGGCACAAGCCCAGCCTGGCAGCCACCAGTCAGTAATGCCATCTTCTCTCCCGTTACACCCTTACATCAGACTGCTGGTGTCTCCTTCCTCTGTTTTTATTCTGCACTGCAGCTGAGATCAACACTTTAAAAGCATGCCCTCCAACCACTCAGGGAGAAAGTAACACAAGCTCTGCCATTGGGAACAAATAGAGCGCTCACACATTTGATTTTCTTGATCATTATGCAATCACACTGAAGGCAAGTTATTCGTAAACAATGTTATATCAAGGCAGGATAACGCATGAAGAAGGTGAAAATACTGGGATGCAGCCCACGCTGTGCGCGTGGAGACAAATTCAGTTCCACTTGCAACAGTGTTCTATACATTGTCTGCATGACTAAGACTCACGAGACGGGTGTATCTCTTCATGCTGCTTTAATCATATAGCTAAGCTCATAGCATCTCAAAACATTCCGTTTCTGTGAATGGGTGTTATCCATGTGCTCCTAACACAGGCACATTAGTTCCAGCTATTGGTCCCCAACAATATTCCCACATCTCCCCTTTAAGTAAATTACCCAAATTTATTTTTACTTAATCAGTGCCATAACGTACACATACGTTTTCATAAGCATTGAACTCGAGTGCCAAAACGTAAAAATATGTTTTTCTTTTGCTTTATAATAAAAAGGGTTGGGAGCAGCTCATCAGTAAGTATCAAGCCTCTGGGAATGGTTTTAGTATCAAAAATTACCGTTAGCGGCAGGAGTAGCTTTCATCAGATCTTTGTCCACACATCAAGGAAGTCCCCACTTAATAGTTTTGCTTCCTGTATCCAGCGTTTGAGAGTATGTAGGCGGCCCCTAAGTATGTGCAGTGAAGCAGTGTGATGAGAAAAGGGAATATATGGATAAGTACAGACGCTTCAACTTAGCTTTTTTAATTCTAAAAAAAAAAGTCCCTTCATCAACGTCGGGGCAGAGAGTGATAATTTTGTATGCACACCCGCAGGGACGCGGTAGTCCTTGTGACTGTTATCCTATGATCACTTCACTGTAAACATCAGGAACTGAAAAGTTCTTGCAAAGTTCATGCATAAGTTCAGTGTTCTTGCAATAAAATACTATTTTGCAAGCAAAGCACCCTTGTGTTTATGGAAAGCGTTGTTTAGATATTGGAGGTAGCATAAATGCCCCCCCAAAAAATCCCCTTAGTGAAAGTTCTCCTTGAAATGCATTTATTTACTAAAAGCCGTTTTTCACAGACATTTTCTTGCAAAAAAATATTTTCAAGAAACTTAGGAATGTTTAACTGTTGTTAACTAAAAGATTTGTAAACAATGGTAAAAACAGGAAACATATCATAGAAGAAAAATGTAGGCCTTGCAAAATGAGTCAAAATGGCTGCCACTAGCTCTTCCCATTTGAGAGAAACATCTGGCATTGAGTGAGTTAACAACATCAACAATAACATCAACTGTTTTTTTATATAAGACAAGGTATTAAGTTGGTACTTTATCATTGCAGGCACTCACGACCACTTTTACCAGAGCTGTTTTGGACACGCAACACATTGAAAAGCTGGAATGGGAGGCTTGGGGGAGGCGGGCGAGTAATTTTATGCTCGTCATCCCATGTTTTTGTTCGTGTAGCATGAAAATAGCGAAAATAAGAAAACACCTGTTTCAAATAAAGTCCAAATGCCTACCCAAATCCCAAAAATATGCAGAAAGAAGTTTATTTGAGTGTTTCTAAGAAATGCACGGACTGGCTCGTGCCACACTGGGAGCTTGGCAGAGGCCGCAATGATGACTTAGGCCAGCAGATGGCGTCAGACAGTATATTTTTATTTCCAATTTTGGACAGCACCTGAAGGTAAGGCAATGTAACATTTTTTTCCATGCTGCAATTTATAAATAGCTAACTTACTCTGCCAATCAAATAATGAAAACTCATTTATTTGTAAATCTGACTGTGCTCCACCAGACACCTCACCGCACATCACTGCATGTACAGTATCATTTGATATATTAACGCCTACAACAATCATTTTTGGGTTTTATTGCAGCTACTGTCAGTCCAATTGAAACTTCCAAAAAGTAAAATTAACATTCTTGCTTCTTACAATTTTTTTGAGACTGACGATTATGTATATTTCACCAACATACAAAGAGAAAGAGGGTTTATATTAATATTTGTTAACCTGTCTAAATTTAAAAAACGTACCACACTATCAGCCTCTGATAAGGTTTGTTTGCATCTCTATGTTGTGTGAGCCTGCAAATGGATTTTAAAGACTGAGGAGCCGCTTGAACTTATCCACAGCATTCCTTTCCACGGTGGTGTAAAATACGGTGAAATGCAGTATTGTTTCTGCAATAATAAATAAAAAAAACTCAAATACATGGGTTAATTTAATCCATCATACTTTTTAAATTTGAAGAGAAATTGTGTACTATTTAGCGCCTCCTAGGGGTAAAAAAAACACCATAATTTTTTTAAGAAAAACTGTATTGATTTAAATAACAAGCAAAAATAAATGAACTCTTATCCAAAACTGCATTTTGAAAATATCAGCAGGTCGAGAATTTTGCATTTATTTTACATAACATTAGCCTCACCTTAAGAGAACTGACATGATTGTCTGGCATCTTTCTGTACAGATACCCAAAGACTGAAAAACTCTTGGGCTTGCAGACTGCATAATTCACATAAGGCTGGGATAGTAAGTTAGGAGAAAAAAGGTGTGGTTTGGTCACTTTGAGTTTCCGTACTTCATATCCTTCCTTTGTGCTTTGTGGCACTCGTTTAAGATCACACTACACAATGCAGCAACATCTATTGGTCAAATATTACAAAGTGTTCCTTTGGGGAAAAACCTCAAAGATAAAGAATGAAGGTTAAAAAAGTTAAATGAAAAACAACTTCATAAAAATAGGGACTTAAATGCCTCTCTTGATTTTGTGTGACTGATGAATAGTACAATTTGATGTCTGCCTTCAACCTGCAATTAGAATAATTAGGCTTAAGCAACATGTGTTCTTAACCACAATGAATAGAATATAGAAAAAGAGGAATTTGTTTTCAGACAGTCCATAGTTTGTAAACACACCGTGACAACATATTTATAACTCTAACAAGAACATAGCAGTGAAATCAAAGATCAGACTCATGTTAGCGCTGGCTACTTCTATCTTCCTCTACGCTTGCGAGACATGGACTCTTACTGCAAAACTGGAAAAGAAAATCCAGGCCATGTGTAAAACAAAACGGTGCACAGTTCATCAGAGGGTACATTGGATCCTACAAAGAACTGTTGTTAAGTGTGTGCAGACGGAAACTTCAGTGGTATGGTCACGTTACAAGATCATTAGGACTGACCAAGATAATTCCCCAGGGCAGAGTCCGAGGAGGCGAGAGGATAGGAAGACCGAAAAAAGAACTGGGAAGACAACATTGAGGAATGGACTGGTGCAAACTTTGTCACGATCCAAGAACAGGCTAGGGACCGTCAACAGTAGAGAAGGCTGTCCGAAGTTGCGTCCTCATTGGTGCCCTGACGAACCAGGCAGTTCAGGGATCCATGAGGTGTGACCTTTCCTGAACAGAGATGCCGCAAAGGCAATCTTAACTCCTCCCCGATAAATAGATTTTCATTAAATAAGTAATAATTTAGACAGCTTGTATATACCCCCACAAATTCAGTATACAAAAAATATGTTATCATCTTAATTCTGGGAGTGTCACCATAACATGTCTCCCTCCTCCTGGAACACCACCCTACTTGCATCACACATATCAGAATCTACCACTGCCCATGATTTGTTTGACGTGAATTTTTGATACCGAGTTGCACGAGATCTCCAAAAAGTGGGTTACTGTTACGTTTCATTGGAAGGCAGCGTTATGCTTCGACCCCATAACCTACCAGAAACCAGAGTAGTGAGCGGTTTCCCAAAGTTCTGTCTTTAATACCACATACATTAAAAAAAACACACACAGATGTAGAAGATATATATATATATATATATATATATATATATATATATATATATATTCACACACACAGAAAGTCAGCTTTAGATTTATAATTTGGTATCCTGGGTGACTAAAGAGACCGAGATTTGAGTGCATGCACAGCACAGCAGTCATGTTTGTTAAGATGCATGGTGAGAGCCTCCTCTTTTTCCTCATTGAAAATAAATACACACTCATTACATTCTGCACACTGCATATTTCCACATCCTTAACATATTGCTGGGCTCAGAGCAAATGTGCACTGCTGCACACAGGGAAATACATACCATGAAAAATGACAACAGGGCAGGATAACTGCGGACCTGGAATATAATGGGGCGGTGGAGCGAAGGAGAAATAATCATACCGTGAGGTTGGGGGAGGGGGGTGCAAGGGAGGATGGGAGGAGTGAGAAAAAGATGAGTCTATGGCCTGTGGTGAGGAAATGGAGCTCTGCTCCCTGCTGCCCGGCTCCCCCCAATAACACTGCCTACTATGTAGAGACAAAGAAGACACACGCGTATGGGCTGCACTATTCTCCTAAATCTACGATAAATAGCTGAAATAGCAACACATTCCAAAGCAGACAAATTATATTCTAATACCAGTATTAGTAAAAGGTAAGTCGTGTTGTTTCTTGCTGGCCTTGCCAAAATCATTATCACCATGCAGTTCACCGTGTGAACATTGGGTGTCTCTCTTTCACTTTGCAAAACTTGACCCAAGCTCTCTGCTCCTGAACTCCCATATCCACATAATATATACACCATCATTTGAAAATGGCAGCTTTTTGAAAATTCACCTTGATTATCAGACATTAAAAGTGACTTCTCCAGAGCTGAGTGTCTGGCTATGGGGATAGCTGCAGACAGTGGAACAATACAGCACGCTTGGTATTAATGCCTGGCTAGGGTGTGCAGGGAGAAGAGAGGAGCCAGCCCTTTGTTCTCTCCTCTAGCCAATTATTTTTTACGTGCGTCTCTTTTCACAACAACAAGAGAATTTAATTTTAATGCACTCTCCAGAAAGAGAGATAAAAAACATCTACAATGTTCATAAACGACATGTTAACTATATGGCATCGTCAGCTAAGTACACCGGTGTACACGCGTACATCTCTGAGGAATAGATGGACGACGAGGGCAACCCAGATGAGAACGAGAAATCAAGAGAACGAGAAATCTCTTCATGCAACATGAAATATAAAACAAACATCCTCGCTTCCAAACTGCTGCCAAAACACAACATGGTTTCATGCTGAAACTCATACGAAAAAAGAAGAAAAGGTACCAAAATAATACTCGGAATGTTTCATTATACCACAACGGGGTGAAGAGATGAGGACCACGAGAACATGTGCATACCCAAGGCACGGCGATAAGGAAGCAAGCGAGGATTCCTGATCAAGCAGAATGGAAGATAAATACCTACATTTGCAGTAGGTAGGTATGTGGCCAAATATTTTTCTAATTGGGAGGGCACTTTATCTTGCTGTCAGCAAGCTGTTAAAAAAAGGTGCAGTTCCCACAAGGAGAGAAGCACAGTTTGATGGCCTTTTATTTGTGCTGGAGCTCTGATATATGCTTAGACTCCAGACTTTCATCAGAAACCTGTACAATAAAAACACCAACAATTTACAAGCCATTGTGAAAAACCAAGGCAACCGATACAGAACAATTCAACTGTTTTTTTTCCAACGTGCAATTACCATGCACAAATTACTGCCAGAACTTCTACCGACAGCACAAGAGGGCATTTCTTTTCAGGTTAGCATAATGATAACACATTAAGTGCTCGAATGAAGAAGAAACATTAACAATCCAAAAGCAACAGAGCATTGTCAAGAGCAAACAAACACAGCTGTGAATCCCCCATGTGAGACAGTATTGTAACAACCCGTGTAAAATGATTAAGTCACAAGAGAATAAAATAAACTAAAAACATACAATGGATCTTCAACAAAATGACTGAAAAATGCATTAAGTGTACATGCACAAGTTTTGTGCATCAAACTGCAAACAAAAGCACTTGGATTTTGGGCCCATACACACTCATGCACACAAACACTGACAACACAGCAGCTAAATTAAATTTCAGTCCTTGGGCAGACAACTAAACTGCTTGTGTGTGGGACTCACTCTGAGGCACAGCAAAGGCAATTCTCTGGAGACGCCGAAATTAAAGGGCACAATCCTGCTTGTTTATGGTTCTCACTCTCTTTGCCTCTCAATCACACGTTTTATTAGCAATCATTCGACCCTTAAAGTCAGGCTTTTCGGCAGGCCACCAACAGGATGATAGCATTCGCTGGACTTAGCTTGCACGTAGCACTCACGTTTATTCACACATGAAGCTTGATGTCTGCTAGAAACTCCAACCAAGCCCTTCTGAAATAACCTATTTGAGAAAAGAATTGTTAAAAGTAAAAACTGTTGTGCTGTACTTGCATAAAATGAATTCTGTTTAGTTTTCAGGTTGCTGCAGGTTTGCTATACAGGGACATCTCGCTACTTCGGTTATTGCTGGTTCTCGGATTTGCGTAATTTCAGCGTGCATTGTGTTGTGCATTGGGATTGGCTAGACAGAGGAAGATGCTTTCTACCACTAACGAAGCTGGAACTGTCCTCCCGCTAAACCTGCGCAGGAGCCACCAGTGGCGCTCCCTAAAGGCTCCCTTGGGCTTTTTCAAAAGATTTTTATTTCTGAAAGACAGAATCAGAAGGTAAATGTTGTATTCCATAACAGTCACATAATTGCCCTCCAAAACTAAAAGCCTTGTGAAAGGCTGGGCAAAAAAAATGAGAAGCAAAATGATGCGATTTTGTGCATTTTGAGTATTTGTAGTTTAAATCTATCAGTGTGCTTCGTAGCACTCTTTTTCTGTTTCACCACACCAAACTGTGACATCTAGTGATCAAATAAGACACCCCAGCCCCTGAGTGTTTTCGCTTTCTTCCTGTGCTCAGCCGAGTAACTTTCGCATTCATTTTAGTAGGTGGCAGCAGGTTAATATTTCTTCTTTCCTTTATATTCTAATTATCTGCTGATGAGGTAGTACAGATATATCTAATAACTTATTTTGTTTGTTATTTGCAATTGAAAAATCAATAGTGACAATCTTGCACATGTTTTGCTGATCTCAATTGTTTTTTTGTTATGTTACTAAAAAAGTACGGTAAGCAGATATTTTTGTTTTGCTTGTTTTAAGTCATGTCAAGTCAAGTTATGTTTATTTGCACAGCCCTTAATCACAAGGAGTCTCAAAGGGCTGTACAGATATAAACAATAGATTATTTCATGTACCCAAAAACTTAAAACATTCAAACTGTGCGGTGTTTGTGTGCATGTTTCCTCTTCAAGATGCCTGTCTGCAATTGGTTGACATGGTATAAGATTCAGGTCTGCTTTTGGTTTGCGTCACAACATCGTCAAATTGCCTACAGTGTAAGCTATTGGCTGACCAACCTTCCACAATTATTTTCTGTTTCTGCATTCAATTTGTAAGGACTGCGATTCAGCAATGCAATACAGTATTATGCTATGTATTTTTTCACTCTGGGTCGCAAGTCTTGCAATGGTGCAAAAGGGAGAAGCAAAAACAAAAAGCCATGGAAAAGAAGCTTGTGATTATCAAGTAATACGAAGAATGCACTTGCATTATTACCCTTTGCGAAGTTGCATGGTGGGAACCCATCGATGATCAGGGCAATTATTAAGAAGAAGGAGCTGATTAAGGTCACCGAATTTTCTAAATGTATGACAATCCTAGTTGCAAAACCAGTCTTAACATGAATCTCGCGTCTCTTTCTCCTTGTCCATCTACCCACTAACTTTCAAGTATATTTTGTAATTTTTCTATAAAAACAAGATAAAAATTTAGAAAAACTTGAAAATTCCAGCAACATTACAAAACAAAATTATTTTTTTCCTGAAGTACAGTAACCACAAATGATTGGAAAAACTTAACATTAAGTTGGGCAATACAATATATTAAATCCTGTGCGATCACCTTTCCTTATTTGACTTTCATACACTCTACCAAAATCCATGAGGGTACTTGAAATACGTGAATCTTAAATTTTTTGTGCTTTAAATAGTGCTTGGATTTTAGGTGAACTGCTTGTTAGCGCTTGACATTATTGCCATGTTTTCTTAAAGAGTCTGCTCAAAAATGGCACCGACACTGCTTCCCTTGTGAGCCTGGCATTAGTTTGTATGTCCTTGTCCTAAGGAGCTCCCAAGAGAACAGATGGATTCTACCCCCAGAGCACTAAGAAAATAGTGTATTTGTGCATGGGTTATGTATCAATTATGGACATTTACTATAGGCCATGCAAAAAATAAAGTAGTGTTTCCCATTGGTAAATTCTAATGGGAAGAACTTCCTGCAACTGAAAATGCAAGATACATATTACAAAGTAATTTTTACCCAACATTTATATGGGAAGATATTTGTCTCAAAAATAAGTATATGGTATTTGCGATGTACACAAGATTTTTAGTTTTAATAATAATGGAGAAATTAGAAAGTTACCTTTGAAGGTCCTTAAAAAATCTTGAATTTTGCCATGAAAACAGTGTGCAGACCTTTGAGAACAAAATGTACTATAAATAGTGTGTTCTATTCTTCTAAAAAGGAAATGTTGACATACATAATGTACTGCATATTTTGTGCAAATGGTATAAAGTGCTGACCTCCAAAATCTGCCTCAATGTAATATTAGTGAGGCATCTCCTTCCGACCTCCCCCATCTACTGTAGATTTACTTTTCTTTCCTTTGTCTGGAAGAAGTAATATTTGCCTGAGCTAGCACTGTTAGGATTAGCAATGACTGCGAATAGGATGTATGCATCATTGAAGCAGAGAGAAGGCAGTGCATAGTACAGAGAAACAAAAGGTGGGAAAAAAGGAGTTATAAACAAACACAAGATACCATGTCATTGACCATGTTGCCGGGATGGAACATTTTTCCACCTGACTTAGAATATGTTTTGTAAATATTGTAAGCAGTCTGACAAAATTTCCAAACAAAATGAACCTCTGTCTGAACACAAAATGTGGTTGAGAAACATTCACATTTTGAAACATAGAATGAAGCATAGTCCAAAAGGTGCGATATTGATTTTGTCAAATATTTCGAAGAAAATCACAAAGTACGATCTTTTCTTTCCGTACACTATTGTATTAAATCTAAGATGCATGTATCCATGCTGAATTTTGATTTAAAAGTATCAATTAAAAGGGTCTAATTATCATAAAATCACTGAAAAGTCTTAATTTTTCCCAGGGAAAGTCAAGTAAAAATTGACCTTTGAACAAATGCCTTGCCCTAAAATATCTAAAGGCAACATTCTAATCAATATCCCCTTTGCAGAATGTTAGTGAAGCTGCAGAATTCACCCTTTGTAAAAACAAACTCATTTGGCTGCAACAATTGACTAAAAATTACATCACATGGGTCAACTTGTGACAGTTACACGATTAAACCAAGATAACAGATGATCCAAGACTGGTCAACCTTTTATATTTTTTGTTTCTACTTTTATCCTCATGCTCTCGTTGAAATGGAATACACTACTCCCAACCACAGTTTACAGTCAACAGACCTCGTTTCGGGTGTACGTCGCTAAGAAATTCTTTATAGGGAACCTTATTAAACAAATAACGTTCACTGTTGTAAAGTAATATTCTTTGGTAATCAAGATTTAGAAGTAAAAATAGATGGTGCTGCAATAGACACTGTATCAGAAATGAAGTTTTTAGGGGTCATAATAGACCATAAATTAAGCTGGAAAACACACGTCAGACACATACAAACTAAGGTATCTAAAAGCATTTCAATAATTAATAAAGGCAAATTCATTTTAAACTATAACACAATGTATTTATTATATTGTTCTCTAGTTCTGCCATACTTAACATATTGTGCAAAAGTCTGGGGCAAGAATTACAAAAGTTCACTACAGCCCCTTTTTATCCTCCAAAAACGTGCAATTCGAACCATACACTGGGTAGGATATCGTGATCAAACTAATATTTTATTCTTGCCGTACTAATCATTAAAATTGAATGATTTATTAAAAAAATTCACTTCACAACTGCTATTTAAGGTCAACAAAAACATAGTGCCAGAAAACATACAAAAATGTTTCGTTCGGAAAGGGGGAAATTATAACTTAAGGGCCTGTAGTAAATTCAAAATTGACCACAACCAGGAAAAGTATGTGTGTGTCTGTGTGTGGAGTCAAACTTTGGAACAATTTACAAGACGAGATCAAACAATGTCCAACCGTTCACGTGTTCAAATTTAAATACAAAAAAACATTACTGGCGGAATAGAGAGATGAAGAAAATGGGGTATAAGTGATACGGGAGATTGGAACTATAATATAGTTAACTTTGTTGTAATTGTTGCTATTATTATATCATAACTGTTATTATTAATATTATTGCTATTGTTGTTATTATCATTGGCGTCGCAGTGATGTTTGGTGTCTAGTGGCATTATGACGTTGAGGGATGGGTCTTACGATGATTAGTGTATAAAATATGTGACTATTGTTATTATTATCCATCCATCCATTATCTGCACCGCTTATCCTCAGTAGGGTCGAGGTGGTGCTGGAGCCCATCCCAGCTATCTTCGGGCAGTGGGCAGGGGACACCCTGAACTGGTTGCCAGCCAGTCGCAGGGCACACAGGGACAGACAATTCACTCGCTCATTCACACCTAGGTACAATTTGGACCGGCCAATTCACCTAACATGCATGTCTTTGGAATGTGGGAGGAAACCAGAGTGCCCCGGGGAAACCCATGCAAGCACGGGGAGAACATGCAAACTCCACACAGGAGGTTCAATCTTATGACCTCAGATCTGTGCTGCTCACGCGCTAACCTCTGCGCCGCCGTGCCACCCTATTATTATTATAATTATCATAATTATATCTGACCTGTGCAATGTGTGTATCCTTGAGATTGTGTTGTATTTAGACACAAAAGAGGAGCTATCTATAGAATGTAATTAATAGGGAAGATGAAGGGGTAGGGAAAATAAGATTCTGCTTCATACTACCTCTTTTCAAACATGTTATGTTAACATTATTTTGTTATTGAGTCATTGTTTTTGTCCTGTTTTAATGCTTGAAATAAAGTTTTCATTCATTCTTTGGGACGCTTAATGATGAAAACCTACAGAAAGACTGCCATCGTCCAGAAACACCAGCCAAGCACACATTACTCACATTTGATTAGGTAAGCAATAGTGGTAGGCGGAGCTATGCACACAGCGCACCTCTGTCTGCCCAGCACAGTCTGTACCAAAGGTAAATACATCCTTGTTTGCAGTTTTTTGTGGCATTTGTACAATATAACTGGCTGCACCTTGTTTTGAAACCATTATTTGTGATATAAAAAGAAGGACAAAATGACTCATGGTGATCTTAAGTAACTGTGGAAGGGAGACACGTCTAAAGTGGTATATTTGTTGTTATGGGGCATTATTCTTATTTCATAAATGTTATCAAATCTTCCGACGTCACACAGTGAAATGAAATGCGCTGAAAAATACCATTTTGTCAGGAGAGCAAGTTTGGTGGTTTTGCAGAAATGTGTTTGAATACATGGTATGGCTCCCTTTCCCAATAAAATAAAATAATATAAAAATGATTAAATCTAAGAAAAAAATGATAATTCAGTAATAAATTAATCTATAATTTGCAAATGCTGCACTAAAGGGACATTGCATATTACTTGGTGCCTCCTAGCGGCACAGAACGTCATTAATTGAAAAAAAAAAGAACATTGATTTAAATAATCAGGAATAGTACACAAAGTATCGTATAATTGTGAATTCTTTCGAATACTCGTAGGTTTTATAGAATTATTTATTTGTGTATCTATGTAACTTATTTCAAATCATTTATGTATCTTTCAGGAACCAATTAATTTAGTCATTTATTCTTTAAAAAGATAAACAATTTAAATATATAGATTCAAACAGGGTTGGGTAGGGTTACTTTAACTTGATTACTTTCAATTACTTTTGGATTACTCCAATACCAAATATGCTAATAAAAGACAAAAGAAACTAAATATGAATAAAATTACTAAATCTTGTGCAGGCTTGGGGAGAAACGGAATACATGGAACGGCAAAAATGATGTTGGCAAGCTGTTTGGATTTATTTTCATTTCGTTTCTGTCCCATTTTATGTTAGTTTTGCCGGAGATCAAAGCCAAGAGAGAAGGCTTACCACGTGTTGTGAGTCATAATTTTATTCCTATTTAGTTTATTTTGTCTTTTATTAGCATATTTGGTATTGGAGTAATCCAAACATAATTGAAAGTAATAAAGTTAAAGTAACCCTACTCAACCCTGGATTCAAAAATATACGAAATGCAAAGTCCTTTACGGGACAAAGAGCCTTTGGGCCCTTAATACGTCCCAAAAGAAAAGGACATAACATCATCGCAGAAAAGTTTGTTTTTCAACAACAATATGAAAGCCAAAAGTGATGCACAATGTGATACTCATAGGTTTAGAACAAAGGAGTTTTTTCCAAGTTTCATCATTGTTATACGCCGCTTCCCGTCATTGAGGAGGTCTGGTCTTATCTCTCAAGAGCGAGATAACACTTTACACTGAAAAACAACAGCAACCAGATGACGACGGTCCTGTATCAGAGTCAGATCAGGATGTGTCTAATGTTACTGTTTACCAAGGAAATGAGTACTATCTGTTTCATGTGGAGGAACAAACCTCCACCCAAAAAATCGGCCTGGCAAGGAATAAGTGCCACCAAGTTGTACTTGCCTAAGACACACCACAGGAACTGGTACCCTGACCACCATGGCAGTATGTGATTAAGCATGGAAGTCAAATCGTGTTTATATGTATAGCCCTTGATCACAAGAAATCTCAAAGGGTTCTACAGATTATTAATACACCATCCCCTGATATCTACACGAGGGCAAGGACAAACTCAAAAACCTCAGCATGAAGACATTAAGAAACCTTGAGAAGAGGCCAAACAGGGAGGAGAAGTACTGTAATTTAGGCTAACAATATGTAGCGGTATCCACCAATAAACTGTTACGAGTTTAAATTACGACAATAAAGTCCATCATTTGAATTTATCTCAATGGGTGGGTCAATTGTATTGTTCGACTTATTTTTCTGTGCTGCGGCTATAACTGAAGTGAAGAATGAGACAAAGAAATTCTAAGAAGGAAATGTGGGTAAAATGTGGCAGGCAGATGGGGCTGAATATTATTTTTTTATGTAGATTTATTACGTTCAACCACATTTGAAAAACAACTTACACAAACTGCTACATTAATAAATATTTAAGATATGTGTTGTTGTGTTCTGTATTAGTAATTCCATACATCATTATGAACTACATAGACCTGTTTCATGTGACGTAATTCTCATAAGTGCGTCCGCAGCGCCGAGGCCGAAGGGGGCCACTTGGGTAATAGGCAATTGCGTATGTGGTTGGAGTGATCACTCCATATCCGGTAAAGCGCTTTAGAATATCTTGTTGAATTCAGTGACATGCAGTCAGGGGAGACAAGTGAGGGTGTGCCTCACCTGTCATTCTGGAAGTACAACATTAAAAAATAGATCAAATGGTTATATTTATTCAGTGTTAGATTCTTTGTCATTTAACATCACAGTTTGGGACTTTTGTTTTTAAAAATCACTGCATTTTTGCACTATATTATGTATATTTGTGATACAATTAGTAAGTAACGTATTACATTGCTGAGTGTTTCTGATTTGGCACACTTCAGCGCCAAACAACAGAATAGTATCAGCAAGTTTAGCCATCCATTAATTTTTTATATAGCATGGATTTTTTTAAAGATAGGAGGATTACCTATCTATTGATGCTTTTATTCACAGTACAGCACATTTAAGTTAGATATGGGGTGCGTCGTTTGAGTTAAAAAGTTGAAAGTAGACTATTTTCTCTATTCAGTATGTGTTAACAATGCCCAACTGAGTTTAAGGAGCCTGATGAAAAAGGGAATGGGGGGACGTGTGGAGACGTTTTTTTTTTGCCCGTTCATGTTTGTTATTGATAGTGTAGCTTGACAAAGGTAAGAATCAGAAAATGTCTTTTTCAAATCCAGTTCAAACACCAACCCCAAACCACCAAAAAGGTAAACAAAAACAACACGTTTATTAGTACTTAAGGAATAAGCTGAATGTGGCTGCAATCACGATTTTAAACCAGGAGACGGCGGTAGAGAGTAGCAACATTTCAAGTTGCAGACACCACCTTTAAAGTAAGAAAACACAACTTTTTTTCAACACTATAGTTTTCATAATGCATTCATGCTCTTCTGGTCAAATTATGAATTTATCTGTTAATTTGACTATGCTTCACCAGACACAAACTTCACTACACGTCACTGGTTAAAGTAGACTATTGGTCTGAAATGATACTTTGGCGGCATTTTCATCAGGAACAACTAGTCTATCAGAATACTAGAGGTGTTCTTATCCGATATTGATGTCAGTTTGATTCTGCTCCCAAAACTGTTTTCTTTAGAATTCATCCAAAATGTCCGACATTAACGGTCACATACCAGCAGTTAATTACATCTGCTGCACCCGTTTTTCTATCCGGCAGTGTCTAAATGTAGCATGCAGAGGCGACATTATGAAAACAGCTGTTCACTTTAAGGAATTAGCTTTTTGTGTTGGCAATGGGTTAGCTAAATTTGAGAAGAACAGATTTATAATGAACACTGATATAGCTAGCCCCCTGAATCCACTTAAGGAACCTCAATCGTCCAGATGCAAACTGTTTTGTTCCCAATTTTAGAAAACAAAACAAAACAATAGCATGTATCATTCCTGGTGATGTCTGATTGGATAATATTGGTAATGGCTTATGAAGTGTATCAAGACACTACTTCTGAATTACAAAACAATAGATATTTCTAGACCTATTCACTACCATGCAATATTTCAGTCGGAGCTGTTACATTATGGCATATATTGAAAATGTCATACAGTCTTGTTTAGAAAACCCAAACCAACAAAGGAACTTAAACGGAAAAAAAAAGCTTATTTTTCTTTCATACCTTCTTCATTATTTTAGGCACAAACTTATCAAAAATCCAATCTTCTGAGATTTCTCTTTTTCCATTGCCTATTGAGAATGAAAATGATAAAATGTCTTCAGCTATGTTATGACCATTATTTATTTTTGTATCTTTGTCCAGGGAATTTTGTAAAGTTGGCATGATAAAACACATTCCCAAAAGCTTTAGCTTGCTAAATAAAGTTCAATTTAATAGCCCACTTGCAATTTAATTATTTCATAAATGTATTTAATTCATATATGTACAGATTTCAAGAAACCAAACAATGACTCTACACACTATTTTTTCCATGGCATGTGACGAGTGAGGTAGGAAAAAGTTTAATACAAAAGCTTGAAGATCAAGGAACTGTAGTGCAGTTATTAAACAATATATTATTTACTCTGTTTAAGAAACACTCATTTTTGATCATCCATTTGAACCTGATTTTTTAAGGAATTGTGTTAGACCAAATATAATGAAATTGTGTTTCTAACATGCATTTGTCACTACCAAGATTGAATCATGTCACATTTCTAATCACATTACACAGTGATCTAGAAGGGGATATGAAATGTAATAGTTTAGGGGCCTTAGAGAAGGCATTGAACATACCTGCAGATTTTCTGGACTAGGTGCCCTGCCTTTGATGGTTTCTGTTGGAGAAGCTGCATACACTCATGCTCCTTTGGAAATCTTGTATTGGTTGTCCAACTATTGAAAGACAAAAGAAGGCAGGGCAGAGGAAAATTAATCCACCAAGCCGGTTTTATTGGTCTAGACGGGATGTTCAGACACTTCTGCGAGATTGATAATAGCCATTTATATCCCAATTATTCATTAGGTAGTTATAGGTTTAGAAATTCCAAAATATGAAGAACTGTAGTTGCTTGTTTCATGTTGTTTGGGCTTTAAATGAAACCATTAATTTGTGTGCATTTGATGTAAAAATCAGCTTTAACTTTGATACAAAAGTTCTCATTAAAAATACTTTACTTGATAGCAATAATTTCAAATCTGGCTGAATATATTATTTTTGTATCTCAATATTTTTAACACAATAATATTAAATAAATTTAAAAATGTGTGTATATTTCATCATTGTTGAGCCATTTGGCATCCAAATGTCCATGCAGCAGGCGTGACACCAACAACAAACAGGCTACTAATTAAAACATCAATGCGTTATTCTATCACACAAGAGGATGGGATGGAAGGAGGAGAGAACACGGTAAAGATCATGCGAGAGAGAGAGAAAGAGAGAGAGTAAGGACATGGAGAGAAGATGCTAAGGGTGGCATCGAGAGAACGCCAACCAGACCTTGATTCGGCTTCGCGGGAATCCCTTGCCCGTTGTGTCCGAGGCTGCAGCATCGTCGACAAAATGACGGCCCGACAAAATCCTCGAAAATCAAATCAAATAGAACGATAACAAACCCGATCTCGTCATTTGCTGCAAAAAGCTAAGCAAGTATTCCATGGAATTAGTACCACTCATGCATTATTCTAAAAATGGAGATGCTTTCGGTCTCTTTCCGGATAAACGCGTCAAAGCTTTCCTCAAGTCAAAATTAAACAACCTGGTGCTTCTTCTTAAATTATGATAAAAGATTACGCAAAAGGATATTTAGCAGAAAGACTAAAAACGTGTCTCATCCGTTAGCGCTCGCTTTCTGTGTGCGATCCACACGATAACCCTGGTCTTGCTGTCTTTGCCTCACAATCGCTCCCTCTCTCTCTATTCTCCCCAACTGATCAATACTTCATTTAAATCCCAACATTAGCGCGCTAATAAAGGACAAAGGAAGCTAAAACAAATGCGAACAAATGTGCAGTATTAGCTGACGACGCAGCATGGTTTTTTCGTTGTGGGTTGTGGAATTTCATGATAATATGGTGTGGGGAAAACATCCATTACTATATGTAACTGTGGGGAGGCTGCACTGCTGTTTTGATTTGAGCTCCAGAGACTCTGACTGATCAATACACATTTAAATCCAGCCAGTGGAGAGCGACTGCAATATCTCGTCTCATCAGAAAAAAAGGCAAACACGCCAACCCAATTATCATCTCAAATGACTGGTGTCGAGGAGACACAAGTTGGATGCTGATAGAAGCATATTTCATATTTATTCAGCAGATTTTTTTACATTAGCACCCGGGCTCATAATTGGCTAATATATATGCACGTTCACACTTTTATCTATTCACATAATTCACAATGAGCACAATCAATACTGCTCTCTCTATACACCGTGCTCCAACACTCATAAAGTGTGTCTGCATTGGATCATATAATAAGCCGTTCAGAAAAAAACAGACGGGACCAGCTAATTTCTTGGCGCACAGCGAAATTGCGATCCAGCGTAAGTAGCTAATCTCCCCGTCCGTCATTAAACTTGTATATTTACCTGAGGAGCCTGGAAGTCACGGGCCTGGGCAAGAGAGCCACATCTCAATGGATAATACTCCGTCGAGATAACTGAACAGATCCCTGTTAAGTCAGATCTTTTCCATTAAAGATGCAGACCAACTCAGGCAAAAAGACTCAGAGAATAGCACAAGCCAAACATTGAGTGAAAAGTGTTCTATTCAGGTAAAGATGAAGATTACGCTGAAGAACTTAGAAATTGAATGGTAGTAATGTCGGGCACTGAGCAATTACAAAGACAAGATTTAAGTTATTGATCCAGATTCCAAGTTTTTTTCCTTTGGCTTGAAAAGAGGTTGTGCAATGGCTGTTGTGCTAGGGGGGCAGGAAAGGGAACAAGAAGTGTGAGAGGATGCACGTAGAAGGACAGTTCTCCCTCTACCAGGCTTTAAAGTCTTTAAACAGGTTGCATTCCATCTGTAGGTTGACCTTGATTGCTGAAGACTTAAGCAACAAGCACTTGGACTTTACATATTCTATGCATATTCTCAAAATCAACATACAATATTTGTCACAGTCATAGTTTATTTGCACAAACACAAACATGTTAAGAAACTGAGCTTGACAAAAATAATTTCTTATACATTGACAGGCAACACAGAACTTTCTGACTCTTCTTTTCACTGAGATAATGGATGTCACTCAACTTCTTGCGCCTTAACTCTGAAAAGACCAAAATGTTAGTTATTGGTCCATCTAAATGCAGTGACTTGTTCTCGAAGACAGCCCTGAACATTGACAAATGTAGTATCACCCAGAGTGACTCAGTCAAAAATTTAGGTGTCATATTTGACCCCAATTTGTTCTGTCAAATACACGTTAAGAATATTGCTAGAACAGCTTTTTTCCATCTTGGCAACATTTCTAAAATTCGCCCTACGCTGTCTCAGTCGGATGCGGGGATTATAATTCATGCGTTTCTTACCTCTCGTCTCGATTACTGTAATGCACTACTCTGCGGTCTCCCGAAGTCCAAAATCAAGAGCCTTCAGCTAGTACAAAGTGCTGCAGCGAGGCTTTTAACTAAGACAAGAAAGTTTGATCACATTACCCCAATTTCAGCTAACCTGCATTGGCTCCCTGTTAGCTTAAGATGTGATTTTAAGGTTCTGTTGGTAGTATACAAAATCATGCATAGACTTGCTTCCTCATATCTTTCAGATATAATTTCCCCCTATGTTCCGGTCCGGAGCCTTTGCTCGGAATATGCTGGTCTGCTAGAGATCCCAAGAGCCAAGAAGAGATCGGCAGGTTCGAGAGCGTTCTCCATTCGGGTCCCGGTGCTGTGGAATGTTCCCCCTGAGATTCGATCTGCAACCTCAGTGGAAATGTTTAAATCTAAACTTAAAACACACTTCTATTCTATAGCATATGAATAACCTACATTTTATGTTAACAATATCTGTGTATTATTTGCCCTCATGTAGGTTTTAGATCAGGGGATGGTGTCATTATAATTTGTGGTTTGCAATAATCTGTGGTCTGTGCAGCCATTTGAGACTCATTGCGATTAAGGGCTATACAAATAAACATGACTTGACTTGACTTAATGATGTTTTGTGAGGTTTGGTCTAGAAATAGCTGACACAAGTGATTAATCCCCTGTATAAATATCATAAAACATACCCAAACTTTTAAACACACCAAGCATGGTAGAAGTTTCATATTTTTTGCAGAGTCAGCTGCTTCCCCTTTCATAGAGCTTTGATCAAGAGTTTTGTTTTTATGAGAAAAGTGATTTTCCCAAAATATTGTTGTGTTTGCGCAAAGCTCATGCCAGCTGCATTAAGTCCATACAACCACTAGATAACCAAGTTTTTATTTATTCCGCTTTTTTCTTTAGTCCGAGCTGGTTTAGCTCCTCTAAGCTCCAGATAATTTTGCAGCTATTCCCCCCAAAAATTCAATTGGTTCAAATAGGGTCTTTAAATGATCTGTTCAAACCTAACCTTGTCTCACAATGCTTTGTTAGGAAGATTCTAAGTAACTCAGGTTCATACAACAGTCTTGTTTTTCTCTAATTCTATTATAAGCCTTGTTCTACTTAAATGCAGCTTTCTTTATATTGCTTAATATCTTGAGTTGATTGTTGGTGTCATGTTTTCACAGATTCCCTTTATAGTTCAAACATGCACATGATTCCAACTTTATTGAGTACTTTTTGCTTTGTCATTTAAAATGCCAACTTGATAAAACAGTAAAACTAAATAACCGGAGTTATATATATATATATATATATATATATATATATATATATATATATATATATATATATTTCATGTATATATTGTCAGAACCAGAACAGATGGTAGACCCAAAGGCGTAACATTCCACACAAAGCTTTATTGGAGAATCGAGGAAGTCAGGTGCGGGGAAACAAACAACAGCGATCCGATGCTCGCTGGGCAGGAGGAGCAAAGAGCTCACGGGATCGGAGCGTGTTCGGAATGCGGAAACGAGTGGAGTTAACGGGACGGCTGATCGGAGCTTGGTTGATGTGCAGAAATGGGTCAAATAGCCGGAGCGGGGGATCGGTACGTGGTCGATTGGCAAAACGAGTCAAGTAGCTGGAGCGGGAGATCGGAGCGTGGTCAATGGGCAAAACGGGTCAAGTAGCCGGAGCGGGAGATCTGAGCGTGGTTGGTGGGAAAAAATGGGTCAAGTAGCCGGAGACGATTGGGAAGTCAGGGACAGACGGGCAGGGTACAGGTGAGGACAGGTCAGACGGGAGCTAGAGTCAAACTGTGCTTGCCTTGCGTATACGGAAGTTCGCTGACGGACTGACAAGGAGTAAATGGGGTACTGAGTTTAAATAGGAGGAAAACCAATCGGGCAACGAGCAACAGCTGGCACCAAACGAGCGGGCACAGGTGAGGGCAATAGTTAAGTGATTAATCCAGGTTCCACATACTGTATATATATATATATATATATATATATATATATATATATATATATATATATATATATATATATATATATATATACATACAGACAGTGGAACCTCGGTTTTCGAACGCCTCTCAGTTCGAACAAATCGGTGTTCGACCAAAAATTTAGAGAAATGTCTGTTCGGTCAAAAATTTGGAGTTTGAACGCCGGTAACGCGTGAGTGCGTACGCTAGAGTGCGATGCTGAGCGGCGTACGGGTGTAGATCGTGTGGATCGCCCCCACCCCTCGTGACCAACTGTTATCACGTGCGCACTTGCCTCTTTTTGCTTTCGCTTTTAATATCGGTGAACGGAGTGTTTTAGCCCCTAACTATGCCTCCGAAGAAGGTTGGTGCAAGCAGGACAGGTGAAAAAAGAAAAGTTGGTCGTACAACTATTGCCTCTAAGAAAGACATAATAGCTAAATATTAAAGAGGTGTGCGAGTTTCCGATCTTGCCAGGGAATACAGCATGCGCCTTCTGCTGACCACCACAAAGGTAAGAAATCCTATTCATAATTCTTTTCTTTATCTTTTTTTTTTTACTTGTTCGTGTTAGCGTAATCTTTCGTACCTAAGATTACGATAATGCGAACGTACGATTAGCCTGGGTTAGCTCTATGATTACATTGAACATTCAGGTAAACATTTAGGGTGTTGGAACTGAGCCTAAAATTCAGGGTGTTGGAACGGAGCCCCCTTTCCAATGAAGCGCTAGCCACTTGTGGTGCTAAATGACTTGTAAACGACCTGATTTTTTTTATTTTTACACGATCATGTTAGCGTAATCTTTCGTACGGAAGATTACGATAATGCGAACGTACGATTAGCCTGGGTTAGCTTCATGTTTACGTTAAACATTCATGGTAAACATTCAGGGTGTTGGAACGGATTACAACGATTTACATTATTTTTAATGGGAAAAATGATTTCGGTAAATAAACAAATCGGTTCTCGTACAGGGTTCTGGAACGGATTATGGTCGAGAACCGAGGTTCCACTGTATATATATCCATCCATTATCTGCACCGCTTATCCTAAGTAAGCTCGCGGGGGTGCAGGAGCCCATCATATATATATATATATATATATATATATATATATATATATATATATATATATATATATATATATATATATATATATATATATATAATATACAATGAGGTTTTTCATCCATACTGCTGATAAAACTAATCTGTTTGTTTCACTTAGTCAGGCTCAAGCTATATCTAATCTGTTTAACAGTGCATCGAAAATTGCACCCTTTTATCACAAACAACTGACTATGACAGGGGACACTTGTATTCAGCGTGGTAAGTCTGAGATACTCCACCCCCAATGCTGACATGGGAAAAAGGTTCAATTACTTAAATTTTGCAAATCAGCTGATTTGAAATTCATCACACATGCTTCAAACGTATCAATATGGCTGCACAACGGCCATTCACCCAAACTGGGCAAACTACATTAACTATGGTGTAAACACACCACCAAAGACATCCCAGTCCATTTTAGAGTTAATGTAGCAATATATTATAATTGATAGCAATATATCCCCCATTAAGTCACTCAAGTTCAGGTTTTACTTAAGACAATTGTATTTGTGTTGAACAATGGATGAGAATCAAATGTCAAATAATACTCCACATGGACCACAAACAAGACCAAGTCTTGCCCCTTTTAATCGTAGCACCAATGTGCTGTGTCTGTTTTCTTTTTGAAATCACTTCCAATATTTCAAAAGATAAATGAGAATCGCTTCTGAGGTGATTGCTCATTCCTCCTCCATCGTCTTCTGAAAGAGGACACCATCAACATTTGGACCTGTCACGTCACTCTCGGCTAAATCCCTAGCAACCACCATAGCAACAGCTGAACTTGAGGATAAACGTGAAATGCATGGCAATCACCCTCCTGCCACTAGGCAGAGAAAAAAAAAAAGGGGGGGGGGTGCTAGGAGAAAATAAACATAAGAAAGGCAAATATTTCTGAAATACTCGGATTAACCGTTACATAGAAGACAAATGCAACAAATTCAGTACGTAAACTGTAATTTCATGTTATTGTAACAATCCTTAATGTCAAACAAAAATAGAGAAGGGCTAAAATAGAATTTCTTTGGTGGCTGGTGAAGATGCACATATATCCTTTGAAATTTAAGGACGGAATTATTTATTAGACCACATTCTGTTTGACAAGCCCAGCATTGATAATTAATATTAATACTGGGCTCGTCAAACCTCTTTTAGAAGACACACACTTTATGTGTTACTCAATGACTTGCATTGCTCTATATGAACAAAGTGCGCTACGGAATACAATTTGCCTTTTACCAGTGCTCATTATTCAGGTTGGATCATAATAGCGATACATAGAAATTTTCCCTGCATTAAAGCCTTTGAAAAAGAAGCCATTCTTTGAAAAGCTGAACCTTTCTGGCCCTTCATTATTCGTTGGCAGTCAGGGCAAAATACACTCTCTACAGTTGTCCGAGTAGTGATTAAACAAGCGTGGAAGTGACCTCCAGTTTTAAGTTTTTTCTAAAAGCGAGAGCTGCAAAGCCCATCTTAAATTGATTTATTTTTTAAAGTTTCATGCTGAAATTTAGAGACATCAAATTACTGATTTTTTTTTCCCCAGATATATTACATTTTATTTGACTTGTATTACCATAACAAATAAAATTACACAATTAAAAAAATGTGAATATTTGATAACACAAACTCTTTGCAAAAAGGCAATGTCCTGAATACATTTTATAATGTGCCCATACTGGTTAAACAATGATCTTAATACACTAAATTAGGCTTTCAGGTTTTGTATGATGAAAACTGACAAAGCTGAGGAAAGCAGATTCAGCTTTCTTAAATGCAATACATGTATTCATTTATTTTACCAACAAAGCATTAATCACATAATCTGTTCCTTCACAAGTCACTACACAGCTTCTTTCATCTCAGTTGGTAAGACCAAAAACTCGGATTTTCTTAAACATAGACTTTTAGATTCTATTCAGGCTCCCTTTGAGTTTGTTATGCATGTTTTGTTTCTGCTATTCGGCTTTTTCCAACCCGCATAATGTAACATCTCAATTAGATGCAGTGAACTTTGCAGGGCAATGATAATGTTTACCTTGCTCCGGCATTTACTTCAAACGGTAACCTGATGTATTCTGGCATTTTTCGAGGCAATGTTAAATCAAATAAGTGAATGTATTTCTAATTCAGAGCAGCATTTAATGAGGGAAAAAAATAACAATAACAATAAGTCTCAATTTCCTCTTGACTAATCTAATAATGCTTAGTTTGTTCACTTTAAGCAAATTAAACCATTAAAAGGCATAGACGAGGCTAAATCAAGCAGACAGAGCATTGCATAATCTTCATTTCATGGACACTTTTTGATTTCCTGAAATTTGTCACACAATGGAATGCATGGATAAGTGTATGGTATTTCAAGGGGTCATTGGCGCTGTTATGTTCATTCAATTTTGGAATTTAAAAGATGAGAGAATATGAGTAATCAACCAAAACTTATTGTCTAACCTTAAATTTTATTACAATTTAATTCAATTTTGTTTCACTTCAATAGCACGATCGCGAACCAAACCAATGAAACATTCAGGTAGTTTCCAGCAGTAATCATATAAAAACATTCGTCAGAATTTTATGATATCTGCCAGGATATGTTGTGTATGTGATGCACTTATCTAGGGCTGCAATTAAATCAGTTGATTATTTCTTAATAGATTGATTAGATTAAATAAATACAATTTTAATTTCCTTCCCTAATTAATTATTAAAGTTGTGGACGAATAGAAAAATAATGCAGAGAAAAACAGAGAAATAATAAAACAATAAAAAATATGCAAGTGTTTGTTAAATAGTCTACACCGGATCAAGAGGAAATTGAATGCAAATAATAATAATAATATAATAATAATAATAATTTCCTTGTATTGTCATTCTGTGTAACAATGTACACAGAACGAAATGTCGATTGCACCTGACCCGTTGTAGCGAGCCGATGCAGCCGCAGCCAACAGAGGGCGCCGCCGACCACTTTTTAAGTCTTAGGAATGACTCGGCCGGGGCGCGAACCACCGACCTCCCAGTCTCAAAGCGGGCGCCTTACCATCTAGGCTACTGAGCTGGTATGAGTGAATGCATTGTATTTCCTCTTGATCCGGTGACGAACGTTTTGAGAGCCTAATAATTTACACGACAAATCGAATCGATGATTACATTTGTTGCCAACGCTTTTAATAACCAATTTTTTTTTTTTTTTTCGATTTTATCGATTCATTGTTGCACCCCCCCACAGGGCCTCCCGAGGAACACGGTCGAATGCCTTCTCCAAGCCCACAAAACACATGTAGACCGGACAGGCAAACTCCCATGTACCCTCAAGGACCCTGCAGAGTAGAGCTGGTCCAGTGTTCCACGGCTAGGATGAAAACCACACTGTTTCTCCTGAATCAGAGATTTGACCTCCTGGCGGACCCTCCTCTCCAGTATCCCTGAATTGGGAGGCTGAGAAGTGTGATTCCCCTGTAGTTGGAACACACTCTCCAGAATTTCCTCGAAGCCGTTCGGAAGTCGGCTTCCATGGCCTCGCCAAACTCCTCCCATGCCCGAGTTTTTGCCTTGGCAACCACCGAAGCCGCATTCCGCTTGGCCAGCCAATACCTGCCAGCTGCTTCCAGAGTCCCACAGG
The DNA here is from genome assembly GCF_059441175.1 of Urocampus carinirostris. Classification (NCBI taxonomy): domain Eukaryota; kingdom Metazoa; phylum Chordata; class Actinopteri; order Syngnathiformes; family Syngnathidae; genus Urocampus; species Urocampus carinirostris. Next base: position 38,156,580 of record NC_142352.1, read on the forward strand.
CCAGGAAGGCCCGATAAGACTCTTTCTTCAGCCTGACGGCATCCCTCACCGCCGGTGACCACCAACGGGTCTGAGGGTTTCCGCCGCGGCAGGCACCGACTACCTTACGGCCACAGCTCCGATCAGCTGCTTCGACAATGGAGCCGCGTAACAAGGTCCATTCGGACTCAATGTCCCCCGCCTCCCTCAGGACATGGGCAAAGTTCTGCCGGAGGTGTGAATTGAAAAGATTCTGCTAGCCGTTCCCAACAGACCCTCACAACACTATTGGGTCTGCCAGGTCGGACCGGCATTTTCCCCCACCATCGGAGCCAACTCACCACCAGCTGGTGATCAGTTGACAGCTCCTCCCCTCTCTTCACCCGAGTGTCCAGCACATGCAGCCGCAGGTCGAACGAAACAACGACAAAGTCAATCTTCGAACTACGGCCTAGGGTATCCTGGTGCCAAGTGCACATATGGACACCCTTATGTCTGAACATGGTGTTCGTTATGGACAAACCATGACGGGCAGAGAAGTCCAAAAACGAAACACCACTCGGGTTCAGGTCAGGGAGGCTGTTCTTCCAAATTACGCCCCCCCAGGTCTCACTGTCATTGCCCACGTGAGCGCTAAAGTCTCCCAGCAGTACGAGGGAGTCCTCAGGGGGTGGGTACTCTGAAAAGCTATTTGATGCGTAAGCAAAAACAACAGTAACGACCCGTCCCCCCACCCGAAGGCGGAGTGAAGCTACCCTATCCTCTACCGGGGTGAACCACAACGTACAGGACCTGAGCCGTGGAGCAACTAATATGCCCACACCAGCTCTGCGCCTCTCCCCACGGGCAACTCCAGAGTGGAAGAGAGTCCAACCCCTCTCGAGAGGACTGGTACCAGAGCCGAAGCCGTGTGTGGAGGTGAGTTCGACTATATCTCGTCGGAACTTCTCAACCACACACACCAACTCGGGCTCCTTCCCTGCCAGAAAGGTAACATTCGATGTCCCAAAAGCCAGTTTCTGTAGCCGGGGATCGTCGCGCCAAGGACCCATCCCTTGGCCGCTACCCAGCTCTCTACGCACCCGACCCCTTTGGCCCCTCCTACAGGTGGTGAGCCCATGGGAAGAGGGACCCACGTCGTCCCTTCGGTCTGTGCCTGGCCGGACCCCATGAGCAAAGGTCCGGCCACCAGGCGCTCGCCAGCGGACCCCACCTCCAGGCCTGGCTCCAGAAGGCGGCCCCGGTAACCTGCGTCCGGGCCAGCGAAATTGAGGACCAAAGTTTTTATTCTTCATAGAGGTCTTCTGATCTGCGTTTTGTCTGGCCACCCACCTAGAACCTGTTTGCCATGGGTGACCGTACCAGGGGTTTAAAGCCCCCAACAATATAGCTCCCAGGATCATTGGGACACACAAATATTAATATGGATATGTATTGTTATTATATTTTAATCATTTTTGTTAGGTGAGCCAGATGAATAAGCTTGACCGGCTGCATGCTGCCCAGGGGCTGTAAATTGCCCACCCCTGCTCCAAAGTGTCTACCAGGACATGTCTGAACAAACTAACAGCAACTTTAAACCTGCCACCCACATTGAAATTTGTGCTAAATCAACACACATACTGTCCTAGTAGGCTTTTTTTGACCTTTGATTTTTAGCAAATGACTGAAGATTTTATATTTTTTGATCAAACTGACTGGCTCATGGAACTGCTCGTGATCCTGTCCACCTTGTGTTATAGTCCAGTTTTTCCTAAAAAGTAGGATAGAAAACAACCCTAAGCACGATCCACTATTTGTATCGTATTATTTCAATGACAAGCAGTCACCCAAAGAAGCAGCTATTTTAGAGCTATGGCAGATGTGCATTGGCTCCCATTTATTTATTTCATTCCTGTCCCTCCAGATGGGTCTAAGTCCGGGAAGTGCGGCTGTAATTACAGCTATCCTGGCCATGATTTCTAGTTCTGACCCCTTCTCTAATATGTAAGCTCCAAGATTTTTAAAATTGGTGACAGGTTCAGGCTCTTCATGATTGATGGTGGTGTTTGTGGTGATAGATTGTGGGTTGTTGGTCTTTACTTTTGTTTTTTTCTGCACTGATTTTCATCCCATACTTGGTTGATTTTTTTGCCCAGGCCTTCTGAAGTGCACCTATATCATACCATCTGTTATTGACAATTTGTTGACACAAATTTCTCACATTTTAGAGCATTTAAAAGAAAATAATTGGGCGCAGAAGACCACAGTACTTCCCTCAAAAGTAAAGCAGAGGTGCTTGATATGCAAAATGAAGAGAACGGGGCAAAGCTGAGTTTGTGGCACAAATAATATCTATTAGCAGACATGAGCTGCTGTTAAAAAAATGATGGAATCCTAAATCAGATTTTAATCTTACACTGCGGTCTTGTTGGTGGCAGTGAAGCATATTAAAAGCATGTTGCCAACTAAACAAATCAATGGAAACTCAATATACCTTCCTTTTTATCCATATCTGCATTTTGATTTGGTTTCTGCTACATTCCTGTCACATTTTCTGACATTTTTAATAACATTTGAAAGGGACAATTTTGTGGAATTAAACAGAATAAATTGTTCTGACTATGTGTTTTTTGATTGAAGTCTTTGTGAATACATTGGTTTCAACAGTACTCATGAATAGGTTGGATACAAACAAGTAGCGATGTTCTATTTTTACGGCAGCAGAGGATCATCATATGGGCAATATCTGTGAAAGTGCACCCTAAGGGCAAATGTTTGCTGAATAAGGAATAGGTCATGAAAAGGCTTTAGATCAAATTATAAAAAGAAAAGAAAGGGGTGGGTGGGAACTTCCGTCGGACCCGAAGAAAAAAATAAATAAAATAACTCATTCCCCATCAGTGAGTACGATCACTTGAATGGAATCAATCAACTGTGTTCCGCTTGGCTTTGCTCTTCGTTTCCAAATCCAATCTCTTCTGTCATCTCAGAGCACATTTATAAGGGCCCAGCCTCTTGATTATCTCCCTCCATCGCCTCAACTCCCCCGCTTCTGCATGCTCCAATGTATTGAATTAAATGAGGTGTCTGTCCAGGTCACCCTCACCCCAGCTTTCCATAGCCCTACCCTCACTGCTGGTAATCAAGGAAGAGGGCCCCTCCCTGCGAGTGCTGTGCCAGGCATGCTGCATAAATTAGCATTAATACAGACCTGCCGTAAAGGAGACAGAAAGGAAAAGGGGGAATCTGGGAGATACAACCGCTTTTATGGCTGAAAGCTGGACATCAACAAAAGGTTTCCTCATCATTTTACCATGAGAGGGGAATTTTTTTAAGGATGCGGTAAATCTTTCAGCCGGCCATTATCCAAACACAAGGATTTATTTGCAAAAGAGAAAAAGAAAAAAAATCTAATTCTTAGTAAAATCTTTTGCCTTGCATGAACTGAAAGAGGGTGGGGAAAAGGGAAGAAATGGGCAAATGCCCAGGAGTGGCTTATAAAAAAATCTTAAAACACGTGAAGATTATTTTGATGGATCATTTTACGTAGTGTCACTTCTATTTCAAAAACACAAACCATCATTTTTTTTTCCATTTTTTTTGTATTTTGCTCCTATTATTGTAAACATTCCATTCTTCCCCCCAAAATTAAAAATGACAAAAGATGGAGATAAGTCTTTTTATAATTGCAACAACACTACCCAGCAAGATAACATCACTAGCATAACATAGCATAGCATAGCATAGCATAGCATAGCATAGCAAACTATTAGCACGAGTGCAGTTCAGGTATCAGCTCTAAAAACTAAATATTTACCAAAACATTTACATAGGTTTGATTAAAAGGGTTCGTATCAGATCAAATACATGTTTCAAACATTTTGATATCCTTTGAATATTAATAAATAACCATTATTATTATTATAAATATACGTATTTCCCTATACTATGCCACGAGCAGATAATTTCTCCAAAAAAAGTAAAAAAAAATGTTGCCCAAAACATGCTTCAGTGTGTTTGGCAGTAACTAGATGACCGACTTCATGTGTGCCGTGACACAGGTGGTGCACATACTGAACAATTGTGAAATTGTTCACATAATCCACATGCTTTTGAATATCTCATTCAGGTCTGGCAGAATAACTCTTATGATCGTCAACATTATTACTTTTTAATTTAATTTACATTAATCATGTTTTTTCTGTTATGTTTATAATTTAAAGAATATCCGTTTTTTTTAAACACGCTGTACAATAATTAGTATGTGCTGAGCTGCGAGGAAGAATCATCAACAACAAATTAAATAAGTATAACTTCTTGTCATGTAAATAGTCTGTATTTAAAAGTGCTTTTCAAGTCACTGATGACCTCCCAAAGCAATTTACAATGTGCTTCACACTTTTTTTATGCACACTAACATAGCAGAGTCAGCCATGCAAGGCAACTACCTGCTCATTGGGGGCATTAGGGATTCAGTGTCTTGCCCAAAGACACTTAGACATATAACAAGGGGGAGTCGGGAATCGAACCTGTGACTTCTACATCCTAAAATGAGCGCTTAACCTCCTGAGCTACTGCCGCCTAATGACTGCATAATTTCTTCATTTTTAACTGATTTCCTCATTTTGTCGCAATTATGTAACATAAGTTGTGTTTTATTATACAGTGTGGCCTTAAGTGCCAACTTTTAATTATGAGTCCTGAGATGTGAAAACAAGCACATTTCTGAGTGCCAGGGTGGAAGGTCACATAAACCAAAGTCCATCTCGTACCTATAAAACAAAATGCAATTGATTTGCTCAGGTAAAGATTAAGTTGCTTGAGCGTAATCTATTTACAATTATTTTATTACCTCCCTTTTTGTATAAGAATGATAATAAACCACCTCAGTCTTTGTTCAAGCAAATTCATACACCCTTTCTTTTGGCATTAAGAGACACGTTTTGGTCTATCACCATACTTCTCTAAACGGAATACACAATGAGAGATGGGAAAGTAAAATTTGAGGCCTCCTGAGACATGAAAACAAGCACATTCCTGACGTGCAAGATCACAAACACCAAAGTCCAACTCAAACCTGTGAGACAAAATGCAATTGGTTTCTTCAGGCAAAGATTTAGTGGCTTGAGCATAATTGATTTACACAGCTTATTACCACACTTTTTCTATAAGAATGATGATTAACTACTTCAGTCTTTGTACAAGTGATTTCATAGAGCTTTTTTTGGGGTAGCTCATTAGTTCCTGGAATATTCTGTAATCAAACCTTCAAAGAAACTTCTCATATCCAGCTGTTATTTTGACAGATATTTGTCTCGTAACCTGTAAATACTAATGGACAAGATGAGGAAGAAAAGTTGTTTCTGAACAAAACAAAATTTATTTGTGTGAAGGTTTTACATTACTAGAAAGCTGTACATAATGTGTTGTATGTTAGCAGGGTTGGGAGAATTATTTCAAAAACTAATTCTGATAGTTACTCGTTACCCATTGGAAAAATTAGGTACTCTTATGTCAAATATGATAATATAAGATAAAAGGAAGTGAATATAGATATATTTAGTCAATTTAATTTAAGATAAATAGACAATGTAACTTTGAAGAAGAAATAGAACAATCCAAGATCACTTATAGTTCAACCAAAAGGAGTTAATAATTTAACTCCTAATTACAGTGTATTGAGCAAAATTAAAACGTTCACATTAGGAGCATGTTAAAAACCCAATATTGTTTTAAACACACAAAGTGTTCACTTTCTAAACTCCCCCGGGCATTAAATTGTTTATATAATTTCATATCATTTCATTTACATGTTCATCATTGTTTGTTGATGTCTCGTTTGTTGCATTTTTATTACATGACATTTTTCTGTTTTTGGTCGTTTAGTCATCCTTTGTACTTAGGCACGTTTTTAAGGGTTATTGTTCTATTTTCTTTATTAATTATCCATTATCGGTCAGCTCATAATACGCTACAAAGCCAAGGAGCCGGGACACTTACTCTCAGCCAAAAGGCCGAGCTAAGGTCCTAGCCTCAATGCCTTACTGCGATCATTGCGAATGCACCGTTCCCGGAGGTACTGCAATACCGGGCCGATGCGTGGAGTGGACAGAGCAAGCTCTTATTCCGTCTCTTGATAGCAAAAATCAGCAATATATTCAATTGCGCACAGCCACGATGATTCGAACTGGGATCCCTCAATCCCAAAACGATCGTTTTTTGGTTCAAAGTCGGTTCATTTAGATTCTCAGAAGGCGCAATTGGACATAACAAATGTAAAAATAACTAATGTGAATAAAGGAAAGCGTAAAAAGACGTAAAACCAAACGCACATCGAACTTCATCATGGTTCCCTGAAGTGTGTAAAATAAATGTATTTTGAAATAAAATTGTAATCCTGGAATGTAATCCCTTTATTTATTTATATGTACCTATTATTTGATTGTCGTTTTCTGTAACTGTAATGGAATACAATTGGATTTTTTGTATGGTAATTACATGTATTCCGTTATAAGCATATCAATTTGCATTTTTGCGCCAATGTTTAGGTTGTGCTGAAAATGCTGAGTGAACACGTGACATTGAATTCTGCAACCACAATCTTAAAAAAAAAAAAAAGAACACACTTACATGGTGTACACACATCTGTAGTATGTCATTATTCAGCTGTAGTCTTGTCAGTAGCTTCAGGAGTGGCTGTTATTAAGCAGACGCCAAGAGCATGTGCTTGAGCTACCGAGCACAATAAAAATTCCTTTTTTCTTTAATTAACTTTTACGAGCTATGTGGAGAACATGCTGTCACCTGACTATTGCTCCAGCACTGATTATTGTTTGCCTTCCACAACAGGCTTTCCTGTTGTTGACTCTTTCTGAGACACTACAGATAATAATCCAGTGAAAATGGCTGTTACTATAGGGTCCATTTCTAATATAACAATTTTAGAAATATCATACTTATGAGCCAATAAACAATAAATACTATTTAGAAATGGCTTTTTTTTCTATTTACAAAGAAACACTTGCATACCACTTGCACATCTTTTATTCTATTGTCATGATTACTGATAAGATTCACCTGGGCCCGCTCATTTGGCGCCAACCGCCGCGGGTTCTGATTGGCTCCCTGTCACTATTTGAACCCAGTCCTGTCAGTCCCCTGTTGTCAGTCTGTCTGCAAACCTCAGTGTATTCTAGGCAAGCCTTTTTCGACCCTGACTCCCACTTGTCCTGTTTTTGCTCCCGTCTGTCTCCGGCTACGACCTGTTTTGATCCTGACCACGTCTGCTCTCCCGTCCCGGCTTACGACCTCTTTTTGTCCCCGACTACCTCTAATCTCCTGTTGTGGCTTACGACTCATTTCCGACCCCGATCACGCTTTGCTCTCCCAGTCCCGGATACCGACCAGTTTTTCCGTCCCTGACCCCGCCATCGCTCGCTGCGGAAGATCCACTTCCGTGTTCGGATCACAGTCCGAATCCGAGAGCAACTTGCTTCCCGCGTCCAGTGAACACCGGATCGTGGGCGCAGCACTTCCTCTTTCTTTCAATAAAACTTGTGGTAAACATCATGCAATTGGGTGGTGTTTCCGCTGTTGTCCTGACAACAATGGCAAAAGAAGGTCTTCAAATGAAAAGGCATTTTACAAAGCCACAGCAATGTCAGAAATAGCTATGACTGTCAAACCTCAATAAAAAAATTCAATTAAAACTCCTGAATCAGCAGCAAGGCAACACATTTCTTGCTTGGAAACAAACAGACGCAGACTATTTTTCATCTCAAAGCAAAATGCATGGGTCTCGCAGATAGGAAAAGGCCACACTGCTTAGTTCATTTCCTCTATCTTGTAAGGTTTGATAAAAGGAACGTTATAAAGGAGCGGAAATTACATTTGTGACAAGCCTGAACTGAGAAGAAAGAAAAACGCATTTTTTTCGTATTATATAATGGACAGCATTTACATCAATAACTGATGTGGATATTCAACTGCTGAATACAAAAACATTCCGACTTAACTATTTTATGTATCCCTTTGAATTGGTATTGGAAGTTATACATCATAAGGAAACCTTACATGCATTGTGTATTTGTCCAGAATTGAGTTCAATCTTATTCATAAATTCTTCTACATTAATACAATTCATACATCTGCTTGATGCATTGGTTGGTATCAGACAGTCTTAAGTGTAGCAAAGAAAGTGTTCAGTTTTTCGGCTTTTATGCAACAATAGAATCCCAATTTCACTTCTTTTTGTTCTGTCCTAAAATCACTAATCTTTAGTTATTTCAAGTTATTTGCCTTTAACTATTAAGCTCCACCCAATCAAGTTAAAAGAAACCTCACCTCCCTGAATCTATCTTTGTGAGGGTTTAAATAAATATCGTGATAACTTATTTTCACAGTGACTTAACCATGTTATGGACATTGCATAAACAATTCACATAGTCTGTACATTGATGCCTTGCAGTGTTGCAGCTTACTTATTGCAGTTTCGCTTCTTCGCAGATTTTCATTGCGCATTATGTTTTGCATCCTGACTGGCTAAACAGTCACCCCGCCGATTTTCTGCCAGTGTCAATAATGTTACGGTATATTTTATTACATACGCACACATCTTTTTAGTATCCTAAAAGCCATCGTGTTAATATAATGCTCCAAAAGGCAGAGGAAGAAGTTGGACTTCTCGACTCGCTAAAGCAGGGGTTGGGAACCTGGGGCTCGCAAGCCATATATGGCTCTTTTCATGAGTACATATGTCTTGAACTTCTGCTGTTTTTATTGCTTCAAGAAGAGCTAAATCGTCGCATATGCAAAGCTATGACAGTGCTGATGAGCGAAGGGGTTTGGTCCAGTAAATATACAACACAATTTAAACTATGGTTTACAGTCAGGCCGTGTCACCATCAGACCCCATTTAAATAATCTTTTTTTTATGGGAAACTATCTATGTTCATTGTTGAGACACTTTATGACGAAAAGCCACAGAACAAACTTTAACCCCCTCTGGGATATTTATTGTTTCATAGATTTTATCAAATCATCCAACGTTACACAGTGAAACAAAATGCGCTGAAAAATTAGCTTTTGTCTGGAGAGCAGGTGTAGTGGTTTTGTTACATTTTATCTCATAAAATTATGTGTGGCTCTCTCAAAAACAATAGTAAAAAAAAATTGGGTCAAAAAAGTTCCGACCCCTGCGCTAATGGAAGGTAAACGCAGTTTTCCATAACGTCCAGATATGTAAAAAAGTATCAATATATGCAGCTATACAGTATTATCCTGAAAAATATATTATTACAGTACTGACTTTATCTGTAAAAAAAAAAAACAGTTGATTAATTACAGCACTTTTCTTTGGTAAACTAATGTTTGAGCAAATAGTGTTCTTTGATGTCTCGTTCTTCGGTTTTAATCTATAAAGAGTATTTTATAAATAAATAGATAGTTAAATGTTCTGATTTTTTTCTTTACTTTATTATGTTGATGATTTTTTTTCCCAAGACACATGATTGGAGTGTTTTCATTTATTTTTCTTTTATAAATCAAGCGTTTGCTATGTGTTTTCTTTCTGTAACCTACCCTCCAATATGTTAGCCAGCTAGCTCGACAGTTAGCCTATTAATTTTCTAAAATAAATACTGTCTAAGAGGTTTCCGTTGTAAAGACAAATGTAAACTGCACAGACGTAATACATGATACATCCCTTAACTCATGGACAGCCAGCACGGTGGATGACTCGTTAGGAAGTCTGCCACAACATCCAGAGGTTCCAGTGGAAATTCCAACTAGTGGCCTCCCTGTATTCCATATATTCATGACAAAAATAAAGGGTTTGTGCCAGCATCTAAAATCACGTGTCCCTAAATGTTAGGAGCAATGTAAAAGGCAACCCAAGATGGAGTTAGCTAACAGCTCAGCATGCTAAAGCCAGCACGACATTGAACATCTTTGAGTCATATACGTGACAAAATTAGACTTTTAGTCTAAATGAAACGTGACCTTGACACAAAGCACAATATTATCCATCCAACCATCCATTATCTGCACCGCTTATCCTCAGTAGGGTCGCGGGGGTGCTGGAGCCCATCCCAGCAATCATCAGGCAGTGGGCAGGGGACACGCTGAACAGGTTGCCAGCCAGTCGCAGGGCACACAGGGACAGACAATTCGCTCGTCCATTCATACCTAGGGACAATTGTTTGACCGGCCAATTAACCTGACATGCATGTTTTTGGAATGAGGGAGGAAACCGGAGTACCCGGAGGAAACCCACGCAAGCACGGAGAGAACATGCAAACTCCGCACAGGAAGGTTGGTAGCTGGATTTGAACCCATGACCTCAGAACTGTGCTGCACACGCGCTAACCAGCACAATATTATGTGGAGCACAATTTTCAACGGCCCATTGTAAATCTATTTTCTTCTAAACATGGTTATTTCTGTGTGAAAGCGTAAAATAAATGAGTGACTACAATGTGAAAAAGTCAAGCTATAAATCACATTTGTTCTGTTTTTGTTGACCAGAAGGAATGTGCACTTTTTCTCAAAATGAAAATGACATAAGAAATTTGATTTCTTAATTTAATTTCTTAAATTGTGTCAAACAAATTCAACGTTCTGTAATTCAATACAGTGGAACCTCGGTTCTCGACCATAATCCGTTCCAGAACCCTGTTCGAAAACCGATTTGTTCGATCACCGAAAATCGTTTTTCCCATTAAAAGTAATGTAAAATCGTTTTAATCCGTTCCAACACCCTGAATGTTTATCATGAACGTAAACATGAATCTTCCATGCAAAAGATTACGCTAACATGAACGTGTAAAACTAAAAAAAATAAGGTCGTTTACACGTCATTTAGCACCCGGGTCTCCACAAAAATGGGTGAGCGGTTAAAGGGTAAAGAAAATAATTATGAATAGGATTTCTTACCTTTGTGGTGCTCAGCAGAAGCCATGCTGTATGTGTAGCAAGATCGGAAACTCGCACACCTTCTTCATATTTTGCTTTTTTTTACAGTTGTACACACTACTCTTCTTTTTTTACCTGTAGCAACTTTGCTGTTTGCACCGACCTTCTTCTGAGGCATAATTAGGGGCTAAAACACTCCGTTCACCGATATTAAAAGCGAAAGCGAAAAGAAGTGCGCGGGCATGTCATAACAGTTCTTCACGAGGGGTGGGGGCAGTCTACACCCGTACGCCGCTCAGCATCGCACCCTAGCGTACCGGCGTTCGAACTCCGATTTTTTGAACGAAAAGCGAAGCAAGAATTTCTCGAAATTTTTGGTCAAGAACCGATTTGTTCGAACTGAGAGGTGTTCAAAAACCGAGGTTCCACTGTAATAAAATTGTAACAAACTTGAGGCAGTATCATACAAAAGAGTAGTCAAGTCATTTTCTACAGACTGTGATGCAGTCAACTTAATCATTTAAATAATGGGCTCATATGATACATAGAGCATGTTTTGCTCTAATTATACGGCTTATGAAAAGCGTTTTTTTTTTTTTTTTTTTTTTTAATGGGGGGTCCACAATGGCTCTTTCGACATTTTGGGTTGCCGATCTCTGGGCAAGCATGTTGTTCTGTCTGTAGTGCTTGCTAAAAAAACGTACTGGGGCTTTAAATGTGCTATTTGTGCTGAATTAACTTATTTGATTCATACATATATTATTTTATAGTCTTTTAAAGTACATGCATTTACATTAATCCTTTTAATTCATGTTTAAATTAAGTGTAATTTATTGTTGATTGGATGCACTTTGATAATTGGATGATCAATCTATAAATGCGACGTTGCTACTGTTATGTTACTCAGTACTCGAGTGATGTTCTCACCTAGTACTTTTTTACTTAAGTAAGTATTTGAATGATTACTTTTACTTCTTCTAGGGTAATATTATTCTGAAGTAATAGGACTTTTACTTGAGTAACATTTTTGGCTACTCTACCCACCTATGAGAATAGCTCACATAGTTCTTATGACCCCAGTGGGGGTGGTTGTCTAGTAGAAATCAGCATGTTGTCTCATGTTAAGGCCTTGTCTTCTAAGGAAGATAAGCAAGACATCCTCCGTTAGCCTTTCGTCATCTTTATACACCAACCAGGCGCAAACTTGAACACGGCTCATATTTAACCTAAAACTGCAGCCATCTACAGTAACACAAAACAAAGGGGTGCGTTACTCCACACACTAGAGAATGTCCTACTGTCATATCTTGCGTAAGAAGCACTGTTAAACTCACAATTCAAAACATGTTATTTGGGGAACTAATGTAGTATTCATTCTCAGTGGTTCTTGCTTCGTTAAACACTAATGGATCCAAAACCGCTGCTCTCTCCCCACTGAGAGAAGTCTTGTCAGCTATTACAGACAGAAAAAGAGGGATAGAGAGAGGGAGATTATAAGAAGCAATATCGAAATACCCCCTTTGTGAAATATGTTTTTTCATATGTAAGGCACATTGAAATTAAAACCGAGGATGAAAACTTGTTTTATGGGACATAAATATTAGCGAATCTGGTTTCACAAATTTTTTTATCGATTCATTTATGAATGGTTGCCGCATTTTGTTGAAAATATGGTTTTACAGATGTATGTACTGTACTTTATGCTCTATAAAGTTGCACTTTTGAATCTTTGGCTATTTTGGGGTTTTTGGGTGCTCCTCATAGTCCAAAAAATATGGTATTTTTGCTGACATTGTTTGACGGTATTTGTATATTTGTATTGCTGCTTTTTTGGATGAAAGTCTTGACTTTTGTTCTAAAACAATTGTTCTCATTGAAGTATTTTAATTTTTATGCAGTCAAATGTTTTCACCTTGTATTATTTGCACCGTTTGCACTTTGACGTCATTTTCTAAATATTTTAAAATTTTATGTTGACTTTGTTATATTTGTATTCTCAATAAATTGCTGCTTTTTTGGCTCTCTTGATTTTTGTTGTAATAGAATATTTATATTTATCTTTAAACTGTTAAAGTATGCATTGTAGCTATTTAAAAGAGATACACACATCTTTTAGGCTGCTGTTATTGTAATTATAAACTAACCCAAGGGTAAAGGGTTGAATGATTCAATGATCATGACATTTCCAAGCAAAGGTATCAACATTGGATCATATTGATCGATGCTACCTTGTATTTACTTGGATCGGATCAATACCAAAATACCCAGTATCAGCCACCCCATTATACAATGTTAAAGATTGTAAATAATCTCAGTCCAATTGCCAATGCTGATAATCTGCTGAAATTCATGACTGCTATGCCACTGACATTTGTGAACAGTTGACTCTAATTTGCTCCTATTTCATGCAGTGACAGTCCACACAATATAGACAACAGTGATTACCATTTGCACAACAACAAGCCTCAGTGTTTGTAAAATTCGCTGTTCATAGTTTAACCGATCCAAACATACTATTATGCTATTCGGAATGAAAAAAATGTTTTCTTTATGGAGGGTGAAAAACAGCATGGATCTGAGTGCCGTTCATGATTCTGTAGAAAAGGTGCATGAAAATATTATCAGGCAACGGAAATGTCTCATCACAATGGCTGGCCATAAAAGCGGCGGTGGAAGAGAATGAAAGCGAGGGTGTGCCAAAGCGAGAGAGAAAGGTTGAAAGGCTGAGAAAAGAAATTAGTTTATGTATATTGCAGGCAATTCATACACACACATTCCATCTGCAATCCCATCATCTGTCAAATTGGGAAAGCGATGTGGATGTGAGATGTGCAAGCAGACCTGAACTTGCTGCACCACTGAGAGCTAATCAAAACACAATCACGTACGCTGCCAGAACAGATGCACACAGACCGCCGTCTCTACGCTTCCTCTCTCAGCTCGTCCTCGCAAGCCCAGAAAAAGGCTCGTCTCTCCCTCTCGCTTTCACAAAGTGCTTCGCAAATCTGTACAAACCATGCACACACTCAGACAACAATATGAACTTGAAGTCACACACTGGCGGCACGCATGTAGTCCATTCCATTTCTATTTCAAACTCGACAAGTTTCTCAAGTGGGAATTCGGGTTTAGAAAAGCAACATGTTAAAATAATGGGTAATTCTGGTCACTCTGAGCATTGGAAAACGCCAATTTCGCATAGTACGGGTGAGCAATACCGGGAATTTTAGTATTGATCTGATATATACCATGGTAGTATTGATCGATACTGATCCAATACCAATACTTTTGCTTCATGATCATTGAATAATTAAACCCTTCCTCCCTTGAGGGGATTTATAACTACTATAAACACAGCACAAATATTTAAGGCACTAAAAATGCTTAATTTTCTATTCAAAAAAACTTCAATTCAAACTTTAAAGTTGGGGTGCAGGATTTGAAAACTTGTGGCTGCAATCACGACTTTAAGCCAGAAAATTGCGGCAGAGTAAGACATGAACTACATGCAAGTAGATGCATTTCTTAGACAAGCTAAAAAAAAATTCTTTTTTAAAATCTTTTTGGGGGTTTGTGTTGGCATTTGGACTTTACTAGAGGCAAACCTTTTCTTACTTTCTCGATTTTTATTCTCCACCGACAAATAAACAGTTAAAATTGAAATGTTTAATTTTTTTATTAAATAACTACAATTCAAACTTTAAAGGTGGGGTGCAGGGTTTGAAAATTTGGGGCTGCAATCATGACTTTAAACCAGAAGATGGCAGCAGAGTCACAAATGATTTCTGTGTTTTTCTTTGTTTCTTTTTGGTTAGGGTTGGCATTTGGACTTCACTCTGAGTCATTTCTTTACTTTCTGTTATGATTACTGATGCGAGTCTGCTCCTTTGGCGCCAACTGCCTTGGACGCTGATCGGATGTTTGTCTCTTTTTAAACTCCCATCTTCCTGTCACCCGTCAGTCCGTCTGCGAACCTCAGCTCACGCCTAGGCAAGCCTTTTCGACCCTGACTTTCTCCTGTCCTGATTCCTGTTTGGCTCTGACCCCTTTTCTGGAAGTTTTCTCCCGGCCATCGATCTGTTTTTCCCCGCTCTCGACACAGCCCTCGCTTGCCTCGGAAATGTTTTCTTCCGTGTCTGAGTAACCTGCTCCCCACGATCAACGATTTACAGATACTGTATACTACCCTTTCCACTCTTCCTAATAAAACTAAGAGAAACGCACGCAATTGGGTCCTGTATTCGTTCTGGACAACTTTTTCCATTTTTATACTTCACTGACAAATATTAATTAAAAAAAAAAAAAAAACTCCAGGGACAAGGATGAAGTCTCCTCAGCCCCCTTTCCTCAAACCTAATGTTTTCGACCCCCAAACAGGTCCATTAAAAGTAAGATAAAAGCAGATAGGTATAAAGGACAATAAAGGATAAGTTAACTAAAGTTCCAAGTGGATCAGTCGGGCAGTATAATAAAAATGAGAAGTCTTGAGGGAATTCTTTGTGATAATGTAGACTATGTGAGTGCAGATGTTTTACTGGCAAACTGATGCCACACATATCGCTATTATGAACCAGGAACGGAGACGGGAACCCAATTGCGTTCGTTTCTTAGTTTTATTTGAAAAGAGACGTAAGCTGGCACCCATGATCCAGTAGATTGTGGGGAGCAGGTCGCTCGTGACGCGGAAGTGGCAGTTCTCTGGCGAACGATAGCGGTGTCGAAGAGGGAAAAGCAGGTCGGATTACCGGGGCGGAGATCAAACGGAAACAGGTCAAAGCCGGGAAATGTACAGGAGTCAAAAACAGGGAGTCAGGTTCGGATGGTTTTGAAACACTCAGAATTAAAAAGTAATATATTTTTATTTTTTCTAAGTACTACATTTGGTAATATGATTTGAAAAACTCAACAGGACTAGCTTGAAAGTGTCTTAGCATAAAGTTTGACAAATATCTAGATAAATAATAATGAATAAAAATAAATAAAAACATGATAAAAAGGAATAGAAAGTAGACAAAAATCATGCATGCCAACCTTTTGACATTAAAAAGAGTTTTTTTCTGTGTAAAATACAATCTTTCTCCAAGATATTAAAAGAAAAAAAAAACCAAAAACATGTGCTTGCTCAAAACCGGAAGTGGCAAACTTTTACCAAAACAGATATGTAAAATCGTTAAAGCGGTTTTATTTATGACTTGCTTCAAAATAAAGCAGTAGTAGAATAAAATACTAGCATTGAGTCAAGATTTTTTGTCGTTCACATTTGAAAAGCGGTAGATTTTTTTAAATTATTTTAAGCTAAAGGTGTTTTTAAAGGGCGAAAAGTGGTGGTTTTACTCATAAAGCTGTAGTGTTGGCAGGTATGAAAGATAAAGTCAACTATTTAAATGTTGGCCTTGAGCACAATACACGTTCATGCCTCATGAAAACTATTTTTTTTCTAAGCGGATCAATTCAAGAAGTTTTCATTTGTAGTATATTTTTTAACAATCATATCACTCTCTCTCTCTCTCTCTAATGTATATATATATATGTATATATATATATATATATATATATGTCTCATCTCATCTCATCAGCTGCACCGCTTATCCACAGTAGGGTCGCGGGGGTGCTGGAGCCCATCCCAGCAATCATCAGGCAGTGGGCAGGGGACACCCTGAACTGGTTGCCAGCCAATCGCAGGGCACACAGGGACAGACAACTCGCTCATTCACACCTAGGGACAATTTGGACCGGCCAATCCACCTGAAATGCATATCTTTGGAATGTGGGAGGAAACCGGAGTGCCCGGAGGAAACCCACGCAGGCACGGGGAGAACATACAAACTCCGCAGAGGAAGTCTGGTAGCTGGATTTGAACCCACACAGGAGGTTCCCAAGACCTTAGAACTGTGCCGCACACGCGCTAACCACTGCGCAGCTGTTGCTTTTACATGTTCATTTGGCGGGCATATGCCAGAGGGCGCCAAAGGACAATGTGAATGGAGAATCCCCACACCTGCCCCCAATCATCCACACCTGACTCTCATTAAAGAAATGAATGCACCGACAGCTTCCTTTGTCAGGTAATATCACCGTCACACTGTTTTCGAGTTTCATCCCTGTTTGTGAAGTTTGGTTTATGTTTATGCTTTAGACATTTTGCTTGTTGTTCTAAAACATAGTTTTTTTTTTGTTTGTTGTGAGAACATGCTTTGTTAAGTACACCTGCCCCTGGTTTGTTTCCCTGCATTTGGGTTCACTCCAATTCATAACACTCCCTATCCATTCTGTCCTTCATCTTCAAACCACTCTAATATTTCCTTTTATATTTCTAGGTAATGCCCAGGTCACATTTTTTTTCCAGACACAGACTATCGCAAAAATAATTCAACATACAAAAAGACCAAATTCTGATTTTGTTTTACTGTGAATTCTCTGCTGACGTTTGCCCCATTGATTTTTTTATTTCCTATACGTCACGCCCCCTCCACATTGCCTACCATTTGCTACTGGTGACACACAACCAAATATGTGCATATAATTACTTTTTTATTTTATGGTTATAAATATGGTTTAGATACGAGTAAATGCGGTAAAACGAATATCGGAATATGAGTAGGAAGAAATTACACAACCCGGATTTGTGCTTGAGATGGTGCCACTGTAACTGTATTCAGTTGTATTTTGTAGGTAGATACACAAACATCCCAGGCTGGCTGAGTTGATGTGTTAAGTGACGGGTTCCTGGCAGAAAAAGAGTTGTATGTTACTCAATGAGCAAAAGAGCAATACAGTAGACGTGGTTATCCATGGTCTTTTTTTTTCAAGTAGCGAAGTAACGCACCTTCGTTACAGAAAAACTTAAATACTTCCCGAAAACAAGTTCCTTTGTAACGCGTTACTCCCAACACTGTTCACAACCAGCACAATAACTTTTGTCCTGCATGTTACTTTTACACCACTGAGCCTTGATTGTCACTGGCAGCACATCTAACCTTGGTTGTGTATAACCTTGTTAGCTCCAACACTGCAAGGATAAAGAATAAGCGAGCCACTGCCCTTAGTTATCCCCCTCATGTATCAAAAGCCCACACCCACACCCACACTCTACACACATCTGCTAACGCAATATGTCCCACTCGGATGTCCCATTCTATTGGCCAGTGTTTGCAGAGTTGAATAATTGTTAAATTATTCATGCTGTTAATAACCAGCTGAGTCTCTGTGGTACAGAGTAGACCTGTTCAAACATTGCTGTATGTGTGTGGGTGTGCACACACAGCACAATGAAATTGAGGGCAATGTTTGCACAGTGAAGTGTATGTGTATGGAGAATGTGTATGTGATGGCAGCATGAGTTATCACAGACTGGACTGAATTGACTGATATGCTACTTGAGGATGGGCGTCTGTGTCAACATAAAGGGAAACAGGTTTTGTCAAATTCAAGGTCACTTGGCTGGAATAAAATGACAAAGCCTACATACACTACTCTCCCCTTGAAAAAATGTAATTTGGTTTTGAGAGTGGCAGTAATCAACATGTCAGAATTTGTTTGCGATGTTTTACAACAGTGGTGGTCTGTTCAGACTGTAAGACCTTTTGTGGCTCAAAAATATAGTAAAGTATAGCCTATTATCGTATTTGTCGAATGGTTGATCAGTGGAAAATATCACGAACCGCAATCGCAAAGCATTGAATGCAACCTCTCTCCACTCACAAGACACCTACAGTCTAATTTAAGTAACAGTATCTGAATCACTTGTGTGAACGTTTCATAGAGCATATGACAATTCCTAATGGCTGAATTACTGAGGAATGGCGACTCTTAATTTCTTTCTTCGCCTCGCACACACAGAAACGTATGTCAACCATAGTTGTTTTGCACAATCACCGCCATCAAGAGTTAGAAATGCGGTCTTCATCATATTCAAATTATATCTTGGTTGCCGTCGGACATAAATCTGGGCTCCGAAAAGGAAATGTCCTGCATCTGAAGCCTTTCTGAGCTCAAAGTTGACGATCATGCTGAAATGTACGGAAATCTGGTAGCTAGCCTAAAAATTGCCTTGCCAGAGACTTATATTAGAAAATTGAGAAAACGAGAGGTCATCATAAAAATAAAAGCAAAACAGAATGTCAGAAAACAATGCTTGGCTGTAGGAGATGATAAATCAGAATTTGTAGGGCATTAAGTTAATTTTGTATTGGTATCATTTTCATAGGTGTCATTAAATCATTTTAATCATGGCTGCACTATTCAAAGTTGGTCAGTTACAATCCTTTGTCTGTGCCAAGAAAAATAAAAAAACACATTATATTAATTTTCAATAAAATATTAGGGGTGCACGTTATACTCAAGTACGCATTATACACAAATAAATGCAGTCAATATCTAAAAACAAAAGGCTTTGTCCTTGCATTTCCTATTTTCTAGAGCAAATTTAAGTTAAAGGGGTTCATACATCTTACATTTTAAGAAGTTTTAAAGCCAATTTTTCAAATTGTCCAGTACTATTAAAAGAAGAAATCCGGAGTTAATCGTGTATTTTGCTGGTCCACCAATATATGTATGTGATTTTTAATCTTGCGTCTGCATTTATCAAAAGATATTTTTAGATCTTAAGTAAATTGCTGACATATTTGTGAATCTGAACAATACTTGTGTAAATATTTTTGAGAGAAATCTCTCCCCATAAGTGTCGGGTAAAATGGTGGTAATATATAGCTCATATTATCAGTTGAAGGAAGTATCTTCCAATTACAATTTCTATCTATCTATCTACCTTGGTCATATCCCTCAAGAGGGGTGACCAACAGCAAGACAAACATACAAAATCAAAGAAAATAAAAGGGAAAAAGCAAAAAAAAAAAAAAAAAAAACAACACACACACACACACACACACAAACATTTTGGACCATGGCCAACCCAAATGCCCAAACACCCAAACAAGTTAAGCACCTCGGCACCCAAGTTGGTCATGCTTTTGTCCCTCCAGATGAAACGCGACACAAGAAAGCGGCCATGTCACTCGGGTCAGGTTGACACAACACACTCTTCTGTTCAATAGCAGGGCCCAACAGCTTTCACTGTTTTACCCCTGCCGCATCATTCGGGTGCCCAGCCCATACTTTTGAACGTGTCCACAATACCCCTATCCTTTAACAACACCTATCACCAACAAGAGCTCTAGCTTCCATTATATTAGACCTCTTTCCTGCAGTGCACTCATAACACTATCCATCCACGTCAATCACAGTCTTCCTCTTGGTCTCCTTCCATTTACTTCAGCTCTGTAGATCCTCTTCAACATTCGCTCCTCATCCACCCTCTCCTTGTGTCCAAACCAACTAAGTACTCTCTTAACCACAGGCTTGCTCAGTTCCCCTACTACTCCAGTTCTGTCCCTCACAATTTCATTTCTCAATCTATCCAATCTTGTCACTCCTAACATACTCCTCAAACACTTAATATAAAAAACATTTATTTTCCTTCTCAAATCTGCGTTCAGGCTCCTAATCATGTAAACCATACAACACAGTCAGTGCAGTGACACTCTCATACAGTCCCTTCTTAACATCCATACTCATACTCTTGTTGCTCATCACTCTCCTCAGAGCACTCAAAGCGAGTGGAGTGCAGTGTCGGTGTAATTGTTAACTTATTGAGAAACATGGCAACAGTTTCAAGCATTTATAACCACTTCATCCAAAATTAAAGCAAGTTTCAATTCTTCAAAACAAAACATTAAAATTCAAGCAATTTCAAGGATTTCAAGCACCGGTACAAACCCTGCAAGTACTTGGCCTTAATTTCACTGACCTTCTCTTTCTTTCAATGTCTAAAAAACAAAGTTCTCTTTTTTTCCTACCCTCACACATGTCTTGAATACATCATTTCTGACGGCTGGTTGGCGAATACTGTAGATAAAAGTATGGCCATACTCAGACAGTCTACACAAAAACACACGCAATACTAGCGCAAGGCATTAATAGTTAAACATCCTCCATTGGTATTGTCATCACCCTGCCTCATTGTGCGTGTTTTGTGCTTTTGCTTTGTGACTTGGAGTCAGCCAGGCTGTTTCCTGATCTGTTCGTTTATTTTCTTCCCCCAAAATGCTAAGCACATGAAAAAGGCACCGCAAGGAATGACCTTGGCAAAGGTCTGATGATTCGTGGCGATTGGCATTTGGCAATAGCTATAATAATGGTAAAATTAATAAGCAAGGTTGCATTGGCCTGAGGGATTAGCTACAAGGTTGGAGGTGGGGGTGCAGAGCAGGGGCGGTCTGTGGTATTCGGGATGAATGTATTCGGGGGCGGTGCGGATATAAGGCAAGAACAGGGAAAAGGTGGAGGGGGTCGGGCAGGAGAGGGCGCAAAGTGCACGATTTCCTTCGCAGCGGTGTGGGGCTGCAGTCCATGCTGTCACACGTCAAAGAGGGAGCAAATCAAAGGCAGCTCTTTTGATGAATATAAAACAGAGCCCTGCTGAGAACCACTCTCCCTCCCTGCTTTTCTAATCACGGTGCTGCAGAGGGAAAGGGCTGCATCAGTTCCCCCCGCGCCGACCCTACCCCAACCAATGCTGAACCAAATGAACAAAACCAAGAATCAGGGAGTGCAGGACAGACGGCACATGCAACCTCAACAATGGCTGCTTTATTATAACAGTAAACATTAGAAAAGTTTGCAGAGAAGGATGGGATGGGTGTGGCAAGATCTTACATCTGGGTTTGTTTTATATGTAAATATCAAAACAGTTTAGTTGTTTGGCTACCTGGCTTTTATAAAACACGTCTGACAGTCCTTCAAAACATGTTCCCACAATGAGAAGATGACGAGGTTTTTGATTTATGCATGGTTTAGAACTTTTTTGTAATATTATTTTCCATCACCAGGGTTCCTACACCTTCTTCATGGCCATCTTCGAATACTTTTTAAAGGACCTTAAAAGCAATGTTCCAATTTCTATGGTATCTTTACAAAAATAAATTTGTTGTCAATCATGTCTTTTGCAGATCTACAAATATATCCGCAATTGAAACAGGTGTTTTTCAGGTCCACAAATATTTTCATGATTTACTATGCGATTTTAGATTTTGCGTGTGCATTTATTAAGAGATGATTTTTAGATTTTGAGTTAATTGCAAATTAATATGTGGACCAAAACAATACTTTGAAAATGTTTTGAAACACAATTCTCCCCATATTTCAGTTGCGGGAAGTTCTTTACATTGCAATTTACCACGAGGAAATGCTACCTTAATATTTTACAAGACCCTTAATGAATGTCTATCACTGATACGTAATGCATGCACTGATACTCATTCCTTCATTTTATAGTACCCTGTTTTAGTGTACCGTTTAGCAAAAGTTCGGGAAAAAAAATCAAAATTAAGCTAGTCATCTCAATGAATTACCGTGCTTTCCGCACTGTAAGGCGCACCAGATTATAAGGCGCATCTCCCCAAAATAGTCTTTTGTGAGATCTATATATATATATATATATATATATATATATATATATATATATATTATATATATATAAGGCGCACTGGACTAGAAGCCGCATGGAATTAAAACTATAGTAAAAAAGAGGGTTGTGTCAATAAAAAAAAATTGCATTTAAATAAAAACATTACATAATATACCAGCTCAGTAGCCTAGATGGTAAGGCGCCCGCTTTGAGACTGGGAGGTCAGTGGTTCGCGCCCCGGCCGAGTCATTCCTAAGACTTAAAAAGTGGTCGGCGGCGCCCTCTGTTGGCTGCGGCTGCATCGGCTCGCTACAACGGGTCAGGTGCAATCGACATTTCGTTCTGTGTACATTGTTACACAGAATGACAATACAAGGAAATTATTATTATTATATTATTATTAAAACATCTGGTAAACTTAATGTTAGCAACAAACAATTAACATGTTAACCAAAAGAGGGCACTCAAAGACCTCTCTATATGAACAGTTATAGTATCATTTAATTATGACAACTCGTTTCCCATTCCTTACGCCATATTTTCCTGTAAATAAGGAACACTGGATTGCAAGGCGCACTTTCTAATTTCTGACCAATTTGGGGTTTTTAGTTGTGCCCTATAGTCCGGAAAAGACGGTACCTTTCATATGACTGGGGAGAGCTGACTCTGGGGGCTAGGTTTAGAGTTTTGGTTGGAGCTAAGGTCAGGGGTTTTGTTTTAGTTAGTATTTTGGTTGGATATGGTTACCCCCAGCGCTAAACTAGGTGTGTGAATTGTTATCGCTGGTAGCTCAAGTGGTCGGACTCTTACCTTACACATAAATGGATTATAAGTTTGCTCCCCAGCCATGCAAGTGTAAATTTACAGTTTTGCAGGTAAGGTTTTCGATGAAATTAGGGTTAGGGTTAAGGTTTTGGCTGGAGTTAGGGTCTTGGTTGGAGCTAAATTGGGGTTTTGGTTGGTGACAGGGTTAGTTGGCTAGTGTTTCTGAGCTAAAGTATGTACTCGAGCAAGGGTTTGGGTTTTGGTTGGAATACGAACTTTGGAGAAAGGAGCGGGGGGGGGGTAATATTTCAGCCTTAAACTATGGTGTTATCACCTGTAGCGCAACTGGAAAGATGATTACCTTGGACACTCAGGGTTATTGTTTTGAGCCCCAGCCAAACCATTACAAACTTACCGTTATGAAGGTGAGGGTTTGGTTTGAATACTGTATGGGAGATATGGTTAGGGGGCCAGGGTTTTAGACCTAAAGTAGATGACAGGATGGTTATCACTGGTAACTCAACTGGTAAGACTCTTAGCTTATACATATTAGAGTTGTGGGTTTGAGCCCCAGCCATGCCAGTGAAAACCAAGTTGCGCAGGTAAGGTTTTGGAACAAGCTAGTGTTATAGTTTTGTTTGGAACTGAGGTTAGGGTTTGTTCGAAGCTAGGGTTAGGGTTTTGGCTGGAGTTAGGGTTAGGGTCTTGGATGGAGAGATTGCAGGGTTTTGGAGCTAGGGTTAAAAGGCTTCGGTTTTCAGCCCTAAACCAGGTGTATGACTCACCGGTGTCCCAAGTGGTAAGACTCTTAGTTTACACATATTTTTGAGTTCAATCATCAGGCGTGCCATGTAAATAAGGTTTTGGTTGAAGCTAGGGTTTAAGTTTTAGTTAAAGGTTCTGGTTTTGGTTGGAGCCATGAAAAAAAGGGTTAGGTGTTTGGTCAGAGCTAGTGTTAGAGTTTTGGCTGGAGTTAAGGTTTGTCCTAACATTGCACATTTTCAATATTTACGTTTAAAAATCAAATTAGCTAATAATTCGTCATTAAATTTACAATACCAGCAACATAAATATTTTTATAGCTATAAGCTCTTGTTTGCCGTCATTTGGAAACATCGCACTCTCTGAATTCAACTATGCTTACTGTTTAACAGCGAATAAAATAGCGACTTACAAAATAAGAATAATCTTAAACAAACTGCCTGCAACAAACATGACAACCTCACCCGTCAAGTCTTCAATTACCCGATGGCTTGTGCACATTAGCTCTTAAAAACATATTTTTGTCTGATTCAATTCTCTTTCATAGAAAATATTGCCATGTTCTTAACCCAATTTTGTACTTTTGAAACAAAAAGGCTTGTTCTGAAACCCAACAAAATTTTATGTGGACTATTAAAAAGCTTTGTTTGGCACTTTTGAAGTTCTTCAATAAATGTCAAATATCTTGAAAGTCTGTAATAATTCATTATTTTCAATCAGCAATCTTTGTCAGATGCACTGCCTGGCCTCTGCTCTTCCTGGGGGAAGTCAGCATTCTTCTTGTCCCAAGGCAGCATTTGTGTGTGACACCAAGGTCCACTCCCTGGAAACCTTATGTCCAGTAAGTGACACATGCATTGGTGTCACTGCTGTTTCACCTCTCGCCTGCTGAGGTATGAGGCAATTTCCTGTGAGTTGTGCATGGCGAAAGAGTAAGCCAGAGAAAGGGATGGTAGGTATAGCCTAGCTCTACTGTTTCTTTGATACTGTCAAAGAAGAGTAATAGCTCTTTGCAGCAACAGCCACCACTAAACTAATGTAGTGTGACTTTGCTTCTCTGTTCCAAAGCATTACCACTGTAGAGAGTAAGAAGGGGGTGGCAAGATCATGAGGAAAATAGGAGGAGTAGTAGAGAAGATACATTGGAGAAGTCTTCGCAGTCAACCTTGATTCAATTCGAAACCCTCAAAGCTAAGTTAGTTTTTGTGCAAATGGCATAATATTTTTACCTAATCTAAGCTACCGTAAATTCCGGACTATAGAGCGGACCTGATTATAAGTCGCACCCATCACATTTTAAGGGGAAAAACGATTTTGTCCATACACAAGCCGCACCTGTATATAAGCCGCACGCACCCACATCAAATAACATCAAAATAATCACAAAATTAATACAAGCCATACTTCAGGTCCCGCGAATGAAACTAAATCCTTCATTGAAGCACACAGTCCAAAAATCACAGCCGTCATTATGAGTGTAAAATGATATAGGTACTTAAAATTTGTTGCAGACCTGCAGATTCTGGGTGCCCGTTGATAGTAATCCAAGGAAAAAAAGTGTATATTTTCAAAGGTAAGATTGGGAAAAATATATATCCATTATTGTCCGCCGTGTCGACAAAAACTCATCTTTACCGGTCCCCACTTTCCCATCAGTCCGCGTTAGCTCCGCCCCTCTTTTTTAATTTGCTCGTGCAGAATAAGTGTCTCAAATAACTACAAATAAATACATTACAAAAATATACAGTTGCAAATACATATTACACATATTTACAAAGAAAGACAGTACATCGAGAGAGTTTTCAAAGCTTTAATAATAATAATAATAATAATAATATAACTTTCATCCTAAACCGTGCCTTCGGGAGGTAGCCTCATGATACTAACAAGACGCTCGCACACCTGCAAATTATTCTGTTAAGGAACTAAATGCCATAATTGATAGAATGAATTTACAGCATGGCCGAACAACTAGGAAAGTTCCCGGACTTGCCAGCAGGAGAGGTCCCTGATGCACAGTACGTGCTTTACGGGGTGAGTCGGTCGAGGAGGCCTCGGAGCGACTTTGCCAGGGACTGGCTCACTCTCGCCGCCATCAAGGACGCCATCTGGACCTCCAGAAACCTGTTGGTATGGAGGTGCAGGCAGATCCCCCCCGTGGCTGTGCTCCAAATGGCTGCAGATACCATACAATCTGCGAGCGGCGGGCCTAGGACGCAGCCATAAAGAGGACTCGTCTGCACCCACCCGGAGGGGGGAGCCGGAGCTACACTGTGGGAGTCCCGGCAGCAACGGCCTGGGTTGTGGAACCCAGAAGGGAGAGAACCCACGCAGAAGGGAAAGGACCCACACAGAGGACTGGAAGAATGCTGCTTGGGAGGGTGGGATGGCAGAGCTTTGCCCTTGCACAATAGTATTGCCTTTTACACGCTGGTTAACTACTGTTAAAAGAAAATAACTCTGAAATTGTTTAATTGATGTTGAAAATGTCAGGAAAAAATGTTAAAACGTCATATCGTCACGTCATATTGTCAAATATAAAAAAATTGTGAATATGCTTGATGGCTGTGTTTTGCTGCTGTTGGTGTCAGTGGATTTGTTCAGACCGAGGACAATCGACTTTGGCCTGGACGGATCTATTGACACTAACAAAGATGTTATATAATGAAATTGTGAATATGTTTGATTTTCGAGAAGGTTTGTTCAAACCTCACTTTGTGTTTGCTGTTAAAAACGTAATATTGGAATATAATATTGTGAATGTGCTTAATTGCTGTTGAGATTGTCATGATTGTTTTCTGTTTTTAGTGTCAATAAATTTGTTCAAACCAAAAAGAATTTACAGCATGGCCTAGAAAATTGAACAAACTTACCTGGCAGGGGAGATACCATGATCATGAAGACACAAGTATCATAGCTCATGAAGATTACCCGAGACTATACTCTTAGGGATCATTTCTATAGTTTTTGACTGATTTTTGCAATCTGGAGATGGAATAAGAGCTTGCTCTGTCCACTCCACGCATCGGCCCGGTATTGCAGTACCTCCGGGAACGATGCATTCGCAATGATCACAGCAAGGCTTTAGGGCTAGGACCTTAGCTTGGCCTTTTGGCTGAGAGTAAGTGTCCCGGCTCCTAGGCTTTGTAGCGTATTATGAACTGACCGATATCAATTAATGGATAATAATTAACGAAGATAGAACAATAAACTTTCAAAACCCCAATCACGGCAGACATATGTTGGATCGGTCAGGACCACGCATTGGCCTGGTATTGCAGTACCTCCAGGAACGGTGCATTCGCACTGATTGCACCTTGGCCCTGTGGCTAGGACCTTGACTTAGCCTCTTGGCTGGGAGCAAGTGTCTCGGCCTCATGGCTTTGTAGCGTATCATGATTTGACCGATAACGGATAACGGATAATGAATAATTGATAAAGAATACTGTATAGAACAATAAACCTTACTAAATCACGGCAGACCATTCGCTTCTTCCTCCTTGGTGATGACACCTAAGCTGTCTTACGCAATGTCGAAATGAAACTTTATCATGATGACGTCGTACCACGCTCCCTTACATCAATACACCCCAGCAATATGCCCGTTTGTATTTAACATGGAAGCTGTGTCATGAGCCTTATTTTGTGCAATTTGCACGATGAGGGTATATTTTCGCTCATAAATTGTGATCTTCCTCGGCGCATATATTCCACCGGTCTAACTCTTACCTCTCAAACTCAAGGTCTAACTCTTACCTCTCATACTCGAGCGCCGCTGGCGGCCGTTAAAAAAATTACATAAATTGGCCGCATCTCTGAATAAGCTGCAGGGTTGAAAATTTGGGAAAAAAGTAGAGGCTTATAGTCCGGAATTTACGGTAAGTCAGAACAGTCATTCAAGTCGAGTCCTTTTTATTTATATATCCCTTAATCACAAAAAGTCTCAAAGGGCTGCACAGATCAAAGACTATTGTAAACTACTACAGGTATTATGACACCATCCCCTCATCTAAAATCTACATGAGGGCAAATAATATGCATATTTATCAACATACAATTTAGGTTATTTATATGCTATAGAATAGAAGTGTGTTTTAATCTTGGATTTAAACATTTTCACTGAGGAGATCAAATCCCAGAGGGAAGAGCATTCCACAGCACCGGGGCCCGAATCGAGACTGCTCACGAACCTGCGGATCTCTTCTTGGCTCTTGGTATTACTAGTAGACCAGCATTTTCAGAGCGAAGGCTCCTGACCGGGGAAATGAAATCTGAAAGATATGAGGTAGAAAGTCCATGCATGATTTGGTATACTACCAACAGCACCATAAAACCACATCTTGAGCTAACAGGGAGCCAATTCAGGTTAGCTAAAATCCGGGTAATGTGATCAAACTTTCTTGTCTTGGTTAAAAGCCATGCTGCAGCATTTTTAATAGCTAAAGGCTCTTGATTTTGAACTTCGGGAGACCAGAGAGTAGTGTATTACAGTAATCGAGACGGGAGGTAACAAACCCATGAATTATAATCTCCGCATCCGACTAAAACAGCATAGGGCGAATTTTAGCAATACAGTGGGACCTTGCTACTTCGCGGTTCCACGTTCGCAGGTTCAGAGCCTCGCGGGTCTAAAAAATAATATTAATAAAATAAAATAATTGAAAAAAAAATTTATATACATATATATATATTTTTTAAGCATTTTTGAAGGGGCGTCGCTACTTCGCGGATTTTCACTTTTCGCGGGTGGTTTTGGTCCCCATTAACCGCGATAACCGAGGGATTACTGTATTGCGAAGATGGAAAAAAGCTGTTCTAGTAATATTCTTAACGTGTGTTTGAAAGGACAGATCGAGGTCAAATATGACACATTATTGGTCTATTTTTTGCAAAAGTTTGTAGAAAAAGCAGTATTTGATTTTTGCAGCTGCTTTAGTAGCAAATTCATTGAAACTTACAGTGCATGCAGGTAAAAAAACATGGGTTACCTTGGTGTGTTTCAAATGCAATATAAAGTCAATTTCAAAGTTGTACCAAGTTGAGTAAAGTCAGTAAATTTTTTTCGAGAAGCGGGTCTCTCTAAAAAGAATCTTTCAGATTGTTTTTTGTTGCTCTAAGTCATCCATCCATTATCCTCAGTACAGGCACGGTGGTGATGGAGCCCATCCAGGCTATATTTGGGCAGTGGGCAGGGCAGATATCCTGAACTGGTTGCCAGCCAGTCGCAGGGCACACAATGACAGACAATTTACTCGCTCATTCACACCAAGGGACAATTTGGACTTGCCAACTAACTTGACATGAATGTTTTACTTTCTCTCTCTGCATCTCTCCCTCTCTTAAAGTGCCGCGATAGATTATTAATGACATACTTCTGCTGTGGCTTATGTCCTAATTTTCAACCCGTTTAAAATGACAGCCTTAGAATGTTCCCGTCCACTCATGGAAAATTGTCGGTTAATGTAACATCTGCAGACACAGAAATATTAAATATGTTAATGTTTATAAAGTTTTGTTTAACTTAGATTACTTTACAAAATACATGCTTTGATTTGTTTTCCATAAATCACCTTTCCTCCTCCTAAGTCCTCACAAATAAAATTTGAATTTTTTTTTTTTTTCGAGTTTGGTCCTGCAAATTAAGTTAATTGGTTAGGCCTGGCCTGGGTCTATCTTGACCCAAGCGTCTGGGTCGAACTGGATTATTTAGTTCTGATCTTACCTTTGTTATCCAAAAATAATGACTTCCAATACTTCACAAAAAGTAAAGCTATTCCCCCCAAAAAGCCTCGGCGCAAAACAATGTATATTGATCCTAAATTTAAAAATGTTTGTTTTGACCATTTTAATACAAACATGTGATACAGTAAACATTCATCTAAAACTTCTCATGCAATGGCTAACCTAAGAAGTTGACAAATTGTCATAAAGAGACTCAAACAACCAACAGTAATTCAACATGTTGAATCGGCCCAAAAACTCGACAATCAAAACTGTCAAACGATGCAGACAATTCCCAGTGATTATTTTGAATTGCTACCTTACTTCATCAAAGGCATTCCCAGAAGTCAATACAACCTTGCTTGCTTTCTAAAAATTATCCCTTCACAATCATGAAAAAGCAACCAGACACTTTACATTCTTGTCTATCTGTCGTCCGACTTCAAATAATATTGTTAAGTAAGTGAGATTCTAAAGTGACAAAGATTGAGAAATATTATTTAAACTAAACATTGAATTCATGGGTCAGTCATTCTCCAGAGATGCATTCAGATGTGAAGAGATAATGGCGATGTAAGTCCTAAGGGCCTGGAGCCAGCCTATGATTCTGACCTTGACTTCTATATCCTGTCAGTGTCATCATTAGAAATCCAATTAACAGGTTCTACAACGCCAAAGTGCTGAGCTAGCTCTATAACTGTGTGACGTCTAAATTAAAAGGTAGACCAACGGCAACATGATTTAGCTATTAGGTCATTCATCTTCTGTTGCAGCCATGTGGTTCACTTTGAGTAATGGCTTTACATCTACATTCAGAACATTTTAAGAAGTTACGATTATTTGCAGTATAAGAAAGCTCCCTGTAAACCCTAAAACTTGCTCTTTATTACTTGCTATTTATAGCATTTGCCTGTGGCCAAGGTCCTTCACCTAAGGAAATTAAGCACAATGACATTGCTCACAGCCTACATATGCTTCTATTCATTTACATTTTGATAAAAAACCCTTTTCAATGTATCATTGCACCTTTTGAATTCTTGGAGTTTTGTATTGATTCAGATTCCGATTCAGATATACTTTGTCATTCTTGTACACGTGTATACAGAACGAAATGTCGATACATCTGACCCGCACAGTTTTCTTGAATGTACAGATATAAATAAATGTTGTACTGAGTTAGAGTATTGAAGTACTGATAATATGCTAAATAATTTATGGCTATGTATAGTATTATACAGTAGTGCAAAGAGTGCAAGAGGAGCAGCTAACCAGATGTGCAAAATGGGCAGTCAGGTAAACAATAACAATAACAATAACACTGGAGTACGATAGTGCAGAGGAGAACAGATGTGCAAGAGGAGCAGCTAACCATTGGGATATTATTACAGTTCATTATGAATGGGCGAAACTGGGAATTGGGGTATTGATGTGATCCAAGTAAATACAGAGTAGTATCCATCGATACTGATTTCATACCGATGTTTTTTCTTGGAAAAGTCATGAGGGCGGCAGTAGCCCAGGAGGTAGAGCGCTCGTCTTGGGACCAAGGGATCCCAGTTCGAATCCCGGCTCGTCCGTGTTACATGTCGAAGTGTCCTTGGGTAAGACACTGAACCCCTAATGATGTTTTTTCTTGGAAAAGTCATGAGGGCGGCAGTAGCCCAGGAGGTAGAGCGCTCGTCTTGGGACCAAGGGATCCCAGTTCGAATCCCGGCTTGTCCGTGTTACATGTCGAAGTGTCCTTGGGTAAGACACTGAACCCCTAATACCCCCAATAAGCAGGTTAGTGCCTTACATGGCTGCAAGGCCGCTATAGGGAAATGTGGAGCACATTGTAAAGCGCTTTGGGCAGTCATTGACTTGAAAAGTGCTATATAAATGCAGATCATTTCATTTCATTTCATGATCATTGAAAAAAAGAACACTTTACTTGTTAGTTTAATTTATAATTATGATAAACACCTGGAGCTCAGTACTAAGTAGCCTTGTTTATCCCTCACCACAGTGACAAAGCTTTACTAACAGGCCTCCAAAGTGAGCCTCTTACAACTTGATCAAGGCATGAAAAAAAATTTGTGGCACCTTTGCAAAAATATGTTCCAGTTCATACTTTACAAAAAGAAAAAGAATGCAGCATTCTCTGTTATAAGTGCCTATGATTAGCTTTGGGCAAATGTAGGACTGAAATAAAAGAGTCTAGCGCCACGGTTTTACACAAATGGCTTTGAGAATAATGTTTTTACCCATAATTCATCTGGTAAAGGTCATTTGTTATCTCTGAGCACACACAGAGAGAACGATTATCAAATATTGTTGGACCCATCATCCTGCTAATAACCAAAGATGATTTTCTTTTACCCACATATAATAACAGAGCAGGCCTGACCACAAATCCTTTCTTTATGATTGTAAACACATTTTTTTAAAGGTACTCACACTGGGGTTACAAAATGCATTTTTTTGTCTGAATAAATACAACATTTTAACAATGGCTATTGGACTTAACAACAAAGTGGACCACAACCTTCTGGTAAATGATTTATGTTCATTTGTTGCAGTTTTTATGTGGCAAACAACAATAAACTGCCCTTTCCATTAAAAAGACACATTCCGAAGCTGTCTTTCTTTCTTGCTAAATGGTGGATTATATTTCCAGTAATAAAGTGACAAGAATTAATCATGGATTTCAGGTTAGTTTGAAAAATATTCAACAGAATTAAATACTGAGACATAGTTAAGAATGTACCAGTCAGTCCATTCCTTTTTAAAGTTGATCAGCAGCTCTGAACCAGTTTGGTTGGTGACCTGTGGTGTTGCTTGGATTATATATGGAAAAATTCTCCACAAGTAGACAAACCAACAGAAGGACAAAACTCGGCTCTGATAGCTGTTCGGGTTTCCTATGGGTGCTTGAAATCTTTGAAAATGCTTGAATTTGTATAATGTGTTTTCAATTTTGGAAAAGTGCTTTAATTTTGGGTGAATTGCTTGAAAGTGCACTTTGACACACCAAACATTAAATGCAGACAAATAAAACAAGTCTGCTTAAAAATGATGCCATTACGACTGCATTGGTGTCTTCGTTTTGCCATTGCATTTCCTCTTCCCTTGTAATGAAAGGCATCTGGCATTAGTTTGCATGGCATCATGCCCTAGAGTACAGGTGCATCAGACTAAGATGCTGGGAGGGTACGATGGCTGGAAAATGGACAATGCAAACACTGGCGAAACAGAAAGAAAATCCATGCACAGCATGCTTCAAACAATAAAAAGGAGAGCCAACTCATCACAAAAGGAGAGTAAGCTCTCTCCTGTTATATGAAAGCTAATTAATGGAGATGACTAACTTAACTTTGATTTTTTTTTTATAACCGCTTGCCATATTATACACCTAAACAGGACACTATAAAAGGAATGAATGTGTATGAGTGCAAGGATTACCTATCAATTATGGACATTTATTAAGGGCAATGTAAAAAAGTAGCGTTTACCCTTCGTAAATTTCTTCTTTTTATGGTACTGGAGAAATTGAAAAATTACAGTATCCCACAAAAGTGAGTACAACCCTCACATTTCTGCAGATATTTCATCGTAATGTTTAATTGAAAATCACAGAAGAAACATCGGTTTGACACAATGAAAGGTTGTCTGTGTAAAGTTTCTATAGTAGCGTAAAGAAAACCTACCCCTCATAAAACTCAAAATATAGCCATAAGTAGCTAATCCGATGGTAACAAAATATACCCATAAGTAGCTAAACCCATGGTAACAAATGTGAGTACACCCTTAAGTAGAAGTTCCTGAAGTCCAATATTATGTGTGACCACCATGCTTTCGCAGAACCACTTCAATCCTCCTGACCATGGATTTCACCAGAGCTTTACAAATTTCCACTGGAATGCTCTTCCACACTTCCATTACAACATGACTGAGCTTGGGAATCTTCAAGACCTTGTGCTTCTTCACCTTCCGTTTGAGGATGCCGCAAATATGTTATATTGGGTTTAGATCCAGAGACAAGCTTTGCCAGTCCATCCCCTTTACCCTTAGCACCTTTAGAAAATTCTTGGTCATCTTAGAAGTGTATTTGGCGTCATTGTCGAGGCTGGAAAATTGCCCTGTGACCCAGTTTCTGGAGTGAGGGAATCATATTTTGTTCCAGGGTTTCACAGTACATCCTTGAGTTTGTGGTTCCCTTCATAAAATGCATCCCCCCAATTTCAGTTGCACTCATGGAGCCCCAAACCATGACATTCCCAACACCATGCTTGATGTTAGACACAACACAAAAATGTTTGTACTCCTCACCTGGTCGCCGCCACACATGTTTTTACACCATCTGAGCCAAATCAATTCATCTTCATCTCATCATACCAGTGGATATCTTTCCAGTGAGCCATAGCCTTTGTTTACATACTTATTTTCAGAGATGTTTCTTCAGTGATGTTCTATCAAACATTAGAGTCACATCATGAGCGAACCGGAAGCAAGTGCAAGTAAACTGATATTGGAGTGATATCTTCAGGTAGTGGGCAGGTGACACCCTGATCTGGTTGCCAGCCAGTTGCAGGTCACACAGAGACATACAACTCAATTGCTCATTCACACCTAGGGACTGACAATTTGGTCCGGCCAATAAACATGACATGCATGTCTTTGGAATGTGGGAGGAAACCAGAGAGCCCGGAGGATACCCATGCAGGCATGGGGAGAACATGCAAACTCCGCACGGGAAGGCCGCGGTAGCTGGAATTGAACCATGGACCTCCGCACCGTGGGGCTTTGCGTTAAGCCGCTGTGCCACCCGGGTTCAACTTTCACATTTTTTGTCCTTCCTAACTATGCATTTTGGGCTGGTGGAATTTATAATCCGGAAGAGACGTATAGAAAAATACGGTAGTTAAAATATGGATTACTTTTCCGGATTACAATTTTATTTAAAAGTAGATTAACATACATAACGTGCCGATAGACTAATTGTGTCTATCA
Source organism: Urocampus carinirostris (assembly GCF_059441175.1). Classification (NCBI taxonomy): domain Eukaryota; kingdom Metazoa; phylum Chordata; class Actinopteri; order Syngnathiformes; family Syngnathidae; genus Urocampus; species Urocampus carinirostris. Next base: position 38,191,153 of record NC_142352.1, read on the forward strand.
TAATTTCATCTTAATCACTGACACTAGAAAGACATAGAAAGAAGAGGCTTGCCCACGTCATGAGCACGCATTGTAGTAACAGATGTCCAATTCCTCCACTTTATAATGTTAAAGGTTTTTACATCGTAGTATTTACACCATTTGGACTTGACTTGATTTAAAAAAATATTGTGTAATAGAAGGCATTTTAGTTTTCTTTTTGACATTGCTATACTGTATTTTTGTTGCATTCTTGTTTTTTTTGGGTGCCTTAAATCTTTGTGCTGAGTTTATCAAAATTAAAAACTAACTCGAGGGAAAGGGATTCAATTATTCAACAACAATGACATTTGCAGGTAAAAAGTATCTGATCCGTATCAAATGTGGATCGCGAACCACCAGTTGAGAAACAGTTTTCGAGATAGTTTCGAATATCAGTCATAACGTTGTATCGTCTACTATGTGTTTGTGTGCGTTTGTGTGTGTGTGTGTGTGTGTGCGTGCGTGTGTTGCTACCATTAAAGACATACATACTTACAAACATAGTCGCTAGCTCAGCAAAGCTGCCACCTGCACTTGCCAAAAGCGCCTGTTTTTCTTCTCCTAACCAGACACTTTGGCATTAATGCCAGAGGCCTTCTTTCTCATTCAACAAGAAATCAAAATGATAATGACTTCTTATTAGAAATTCTGTCTGGAAGGCCAAACAGGAAAACATCAAAAGGTGCTGACAGTGTGACCAGGGGCAAGCATGGGGCTTAATGATAATCCACATCAAAGCAAAGGGCCAAGGGTGTGGGGACATCTATCATGCGAGCAGGACTGTAACACACAAATAAATAGCCAGGCAAAAATGTTCAACCCACAGCTGGGATAATTCACTGCTTTGAAAATTGGAGCACATTATTGGTGACCATTCCCAAAAGGAAAAGGCACTTCTGTTGGTCTGATGAGCAGAGTTGAAGGAAAGCTTCCGCAGATGGAATGATGTTGTTTGGTAAATTATAAATGATAGCCTCTCTGAAGTGACATAAAGGAAATAATAAAACAGAAACATGTTCTGCCAACAGGGTGACCATGCACTGGGATTGTGCACTTCACTAAACAATCAGCCAGTCCCAATTATATCAAATTGGACTTGTTATGGAGCATTGCTATTCCGTCCACGGCACAGTCAACCCAACGACGATAGACCGTCCAGTTATTTCTAGCGGTTTGTTTCCATTTTGAATTTCCAGACAGAACTGTTTACAGACCCAACAAAGCGTAGCCTGGCTGTTTCTTTAAACTGAAACTTAACCAAGCATTACTGTTTCCATTTACAGTCAGAGTGGCCACGACCTCTGGAGGAAGTTTGACCTCCTCCAAGAATGAACTTCATTAAAGTCCCTATAATAATCAAAATCTGTAATTATCAAGTTCATCTCTTTTGCCATGCATTCTTTAGATATTTTGTGAAGCAGCATTTCTGACTTGATTCTTTTACAACTAGCGACACAAAAAAATTGCGACTGAAAGCATTTACCAGTTTTCTTTTCACGCAGTGATCATTTTTACCCAAACAACAATTTAGTTGTACTGTTAATTGAGAAAAACATCAGAAATGTTTGGACGAGTGTAGCATGTATGCAAATCCATGTCTAAGAGAACCTTTAAGTCACATCTTAAGCAGACTGAGTGCCAGTGCAAGTTAGCTAATATTGGAGTGATATGGTCAAACTTTCTTGTCTAATTCAAAACTATTGCTGTCAGATTTTGAACCAGCTTTAACTTTTAGAGCTCTATATCGTAAAACCCGAGAGCAATATATTACAGAAATCAAGCCAAGAAGTTATAAACGCATGAATTATTCAGCATCTAATTTTGACAGCATTGGGCTAATCTTCGCTATAGTACGGAGGTGGAAGAAAGCTATTCTAGTAATATTTTTCACATGTAGCTGAAACAACAGATTATCATCAAATATAACACCTACATTTTTGACTAAGTCGCTTTGGATGATATTACATTTCTCAAGGTTCAAAGCAATGTTTGAGAACAAATCACGACAATGAGCTGGACCAACAATCAACATCTAATTTTGTTCTGGGTTAAGGCGCAAAAAAATAAGGGAAATCCATTTTGGATTTCAAAGAGGCAGGCCTCCAAATTTCTTACAACTAAACGGAGTGATTGTCTCCAGTGGCAGATATAGCAATGACAATTTAGAATCAATTAAAATCTCTTTTCAATTAACCAGAAACATAATTAGAAATTATACAATACACCCCCTTTAATTCTCAATACCAAATTATTAATAAATGACAATAGGATTCTAATAAGCAAAGACACAATTTGGATGTTTTCGATCTTAGAAAATCCCAAGTCGAATGGTTGTAACAGGGCGTCTGTAAAAGGATGAGGAAACAAACTCACCAAAACTTGTTTTTCATGCTTCAAGAGTCACACTGTCACCCAAAGAAGTCAAAACAAGGTTTTAAAGATCTGATTGTTTGCGTAATATCGTGCAAACGACACTAGCAATTGTGTCCGCAGGTTTCTCATTCGATTCTTTCTGCTTGCGCACGTGTCCCCGCTCGCATGTTTTTTTTTTAACCAAACTTTATTGAAACACTAAGTTACAAATAGCTTATCTCATCTCATCTCATTAGCCATACCGCTTATCCTCATTAGGGTCGCGGGGGGGGAGGGGTGGGGGGAGCTGGAGCCCATCCCAGCCATCTCCCGGCAGTGGGCAGGGGACACCCTGAACTGGTTGCCAGCCAATCGCAGGGCACACAGGGACAGACAACTCATTTGCTCATTCACACCTAGGGACAATTTGGACCGGCCAATTCACCTGAAATGCATGTTTTTGGAATGTGGGAGGAAACCGTAGTGCCCGGAGGAAACCCACGCAAGCACGGGTAGAACATACAAACTCCGCACAGGAAGTCTGGAGCTGCATTTGAACCCACGACAGGTTCCCATGACATGAACTGTGCCGCACAAGCGCTAACAACTGCGCCGCCGTGCTGCCCTACAAATAGCTTATTATTTATAGAAATAATTTATTTCCCAAGACAATCTATTTATATGATAAATATTTACGAATGTTGTATTCAAATGTAGACTTTTTTTTAAATTAAATTATTAATTTGATTCTAACTGCCTTTTAACAAGTGAATTAAAAATGTTTTAAAATGTGTTTATACTGGACTTCAACCGCCCACTAACTTAAGTGTGAAATGTAAGTGCTGTTGTTGATAGATATTATATGGTTGATTGTTAGCTTTGTTGTACGATGGCTTTCTTGCACGTATTTCAAATGGGACATTTAATGCAGTGTGATCACACGGCAGATGCACAATATTAGCAATTGTTCCTCTTGTTTGCAGGACCAAGTAAAACTCAAAACTCAGTGACGGATGGATTGTATATACAACCTTGCTCTTTCTCACTCTCAACCTTGTTCTTTTGGGCACCGAGGGAATTTTAATCAAAGGTCATATAAAAGCGAACATTCCTTTTCTGATTACGAATGCATCTCCAAGAATACATTATTGTATCTTTCAGAGCAGTTTTTGACAAAGAATGTCGGAAGAAGCTTTATGCCCGTTTCCTGGGGCCGGCTTCTCCTTTTCTGTTATGCTCTTATTAGCGTGAACCACCATTACACCTTGAGGATCCGATGCTATTCATTCTCTGGCTCTTTTGACCTCTGTGTGAATGGAATTTCTGGCTATCATTTGTTATTATATTACTTTGGAGCGGAGCACTTCTTGTCCAGTGCAGTTTTATGTTAGCATGATCAAAATAACAATTAAAACGCAGAAATTACACTTGTAAAAAAGAGAAAACAATTGGAAATATTTTAAGGGGGCACATTGGCCTTTCCTAGGCTATTCTTAAACAGTTACAAATAGATTGAAAAGCACAGACATCTGTATTCAAAGGTTACTGTTTCTTTTCTTATTTTTTGTTTTATTTTGTATTAAAATACAAAGCATAATGAATAAAAACAAAGGTTTTTCCAAAAGGTCTTGGGCCCATTCTAGGTCCCCATACTCCTTTGATCATGACTAGTAGCAAGGTTAAAGTTGTGCCATTTTAAAGGTGATTTTGTGTGTGTGTGTTTTTTTCCTATTGATTTTTTGTTTATTTCAGTTCCTTTGTCCCTTTTCTGAATGTGTCTGCCTTTAGGTCAATAACGTTGTGGTATAAACTATGTACACACAGATGTTTTTCAATATCAAGTTTCTAACAAAGCCACCCGTGAACAAAACGCTCTAACCGACTGCGGCCGAACCCGAAAGGCAGAGGAACATGCTTCCTAATGCCAACAAAGTTGGACCCCACACATAAGGAATGTAAAAGCAGTTTTCTATAACATCCACATCATGGTAACACAATATCATCAAAAGTGAACTGGGTAGTTTTCAAATGCTCAGAATGAATCTTTAGTTATTTTATAATGTAGCCTGTCAAGCAAAACTGACAAAAATATGATTATAATATATTGTCACACTGATAACATTAGTGCATAATTCACTTTTTAGGGCCGAATTGAGATTTGTCCCTTGATTTAGGTTCCCAATAGAAAGCTTCTTTATCTACACAAGTGCTCAAGTTGTTCAACCAATTATATTTCAATATGCCAATCAATAGCGTAATCTAGTTTCAAGGTATTTAAAATTAGAATTTTAGAGGACAGACGTTATATGTAAAAGAATGTTTGTACAAAGTACAAAAATTGTATTTATTGTTTGGAATGTTCTTTTTACACCACAATTCGGTTGTGCTCTTAATCCATTGGTGTCCAAACTTTTCACAAAGGGGGGCGGATTTGGGATACTGAAAATGAGCTAGAGCATTCTTTGAACCAATTACACTAACACCCAAAATGTGCTTGTGAAGCTAATTTGACCCTTAAAATCGTCCATAGGTGTGAATATAAGATTAAATAGTTGTGGATCTTCATGTGGCCCAGTGGTGAACTGGCGACTCACCCAGGGCGTACCCCGCCTCCGCCCAAAGAATGCTAAGATATGCTCCTGCAGAACACATGACCCTAAACTCAGGAATACATGGATAAAGAAAATGAATGAATGTAAATGGCAGACTTTATTTTTTGTTTAATTAAAGACTATTATAAAATGAACAAAAAGTCTGTCTGGAAAAGCAATATTTATGTTACTCATTCTTTATTCAGGAATTACCTGCTCAAAAGTGAAAGGTGATATGGGGATCTCAACTGCAGTATGTAGTCCAGGTCTGGCTCAACAACAGTTGTTTTGATGTGCAAGACATCGCGCAGGTTAGAGTCACTTAGTCTCGTCCTCATGTGGCTCTTGTGTATGTTCATAAGGGAAAATGTCTTCTTGCCAAAGTATGCGGAGCAAAAAAAGCTCAGAATTTACTTAGCAAATGTTCGCATTTCTTGAAAAGTTGACAAGGGGGAGCTCTTGGTGCCGACAGTGACACTCCGCGTCACACTGCAGCTCAACAGGCTGCAGGTTTCATCAGGGTCCACATAGAAATGAACGCAAAAAAAGAGTCATCTCCTTTTCACTGGCTGCAAACCCCCCGAAAATGCTTTTGAAACACCTTAGTCAGAGATAAGATGTCCACTGCACACCTTGCCATTTGAAAGCGGCGGCCATCACAGTCAACTTTCCTTTTTTTATTGAGAGTCGCTATGTCGGAAATGGGGTGGGCTAAAATTCTTACAGAAAGCCAAGGGCAAGACGGCCAAAGGGCTACTCTCATCATCTGGTATCATGGTGTTGTTTTTTTCGGTACAATTGTATTTTACATTGCGATCAATTTTACTAGTGGGCCACATATAGATAATCTTATGACAGAGGCCGCGGAGCAGTAAAAATTTGATCATGGGCCGTAACTGGCCCCCAAGCTGGACTTTGGACTGCCTTTATCAATACGGAAGGGGCAATAAACCACCAAGATTATTTTAAAAATTCTAATTTGACAGTGCAGAGGTTATTTGTGAAAAAAAATAAAATCAAGTACAGTACTTTTATTTGCTAAACAAATTATTTAGCCTGTAAATTGGGCTTGTTATTTGGTTGCAAGTATTTAATAAATGAATAAAAGTTTGTACTTTCGAGTTTTGACTATCACCTGTACCTTTTTGGAATGTAACCCTGTGGAAAATGAGGGAGTACTGTACATCCTAACTGAGGTTTTGAAGTTGTATTTTCTAAACAAACTACAACAATTGCCTCTGCAGACGAGTCTTGCTGGTGTTCTGCACCATTCTGTTTAATGTTACTGTATTTGAATGATATACAGTGCATCAGATGAATTAATATGCGTAGTTTTGAGAGATTAAGGATTTAAGATGAGTAATCCTTTCAGGACAAGACATTTTTTCTGCAGTTCTCAGAATCATCTATGACTTCTTGAGGCCGACACAAGAGGAAAGTATCTAAGATAAAAATGTTTGGCCTTGGCTGGGGTCTCCTGAGTGCCGTTCAAGTTTATGTTTTGATGAAGGACGAATAGTACCGAGTGTTTGAATGACTAAAGAGGATTGACTATAGTTTTTACTGAGTAAGCAGGGCTGACGTTTATTGTGGCAGACTTAATGTCAAGCTTGAACGGCGAGCCTGGCTACGACGCCAGCTTTGGACTTGATGAAGTAGTCCAGCTGAATGATATACATCGGCAGCCGCTTGCGAGCTGTCCATTAGTTGCAGGGGCTGCTGTAATATCCAGCATCACTACATTATTTCCAAATACATCCGTCAGCGTCTCGCAACGTAGATAAATTCTAATGCGTGGGCAGTGTAATGCATACTTTCACCACTGTTCTATTAGGCTGTAGGTTAGGAGGGCAGCAAGAGCCAGGGGTGAAAAATGTAATTTATTTGTAGCTGCAGCCAGTATTCTTCCCATTAGCTTCAAACAAGAAGTAAATCACAGACTTTAAAAATGCTTTTAACCATCAGAGCACGCAACACACAAGAATGGAGAAACATGAGGTGATAACAGTGGAAGAACTGAGAGGAAGGTTTGTGATCTAATCCGCAGTGTCTCTTTTGGTTCTCTATTTTTTATACACCTGAAATTATTCCATCATTTATCATTTGCCGTTTTTAGATGTTCAAGGGAAACATATATGAAAAATAAGGTTAATGGAGAAGAGTTTTTGAGAATTATATACGTTTGTACACGTTTTTATTTCAAAGGTGTAACCACATTTTAAAACATGCAAAGTTAGTTAAAAGGTGGGATAATGAATGGTTGAGGACATTCAATTTTTTTTAAATGACCAAAAAAGGTTAGCTGGAAAAAAAGTGAGGAATAAGAAAGATAATGATGGTGGTGAAAATAGAATGCAACAAAACCCGCTGTGATTGCTCATTCAATGGCTCATATGCATAAAAGCATGATCCTTACTGAAGTAGTTTCTAGATTACTATTAATGCAAGCTATACGCCAAGGTGACTTGCACATGAAAAATACTTTGCACAGGTAAATGTTCTTTTAAATCCGTTTTTATGCCTGGCTTTTGTGCGAAAACTCAGTTTAACAAATCGATTGCTTTTAAATTAAATGTTTTATCATATACATTTCTTTTTGCATTTTATGATTATCATCCTAACTTAAAAGTGTGTGCTGAATGATTGTCAGCTGAATTAGAAAATCGCTTTTGTAAAAAAATGTGATAATACCAAGGTGTTTTGAATGCAAATGATAATTGTTAGGGGTGTTAGACGGCTGTGTGGTTAGCCCGCAGCCCTACATTTGGAAATCCAGGGTTCAATTCCTGCTCCCTCAACCTCCCTGTGAGAAGTTTGCATGGTCTCCCAGTACCTGCATGGATTTCCTCCAGGCACTTCAGTGTCCTCCCACATTCCAAAGACATGCATGACAAGTTAATCCAAATTGTCCCATAGGTATGACTGAGTTATCTGTCTCTGTGTGCCCTACAATTGGCTGGCTGACTAGTTCAGGGTGTCCCCTGCCCACTGCCCGAAGATGGCTGGGATGGGCTCCAGAAACCCCCGCAAGGATTATCGGTGCAGAAAATGGATGGATGGATGGATGATAATTATTACCCCTGGCCAAGCCATACAGTTTTCGTTCAGCATTTATTGGTTTGTGAGATGACAAAACTGGAGTACATTAAAACTGAGATTTTTAATATATTTTCTATGCAAACCCCGGCACCTGCCACAGCAGTTAAGTCTTGCCAGTGGTCTGCACCATACTTTATAATGTCTTTCGTCTAGAGATTTTGCTACATTCAGCAGAGCATGAAGTGCCATGTTGCCTTGTCTTAAGTCTCATGATATGCCAACAAAAGGTGCCGGGCCTTTAACTGCAATAAATTATAAATCGAACAAGCCGCTTAATTACTTCTCCCAACCAGTCTGAATAATGCAGCATCCTGCTTTACAAGCATGTTTGTGCACATTGCATGCAATGGTTGACATAATTGCTTACCATAGCCGTGTTCCCTTTGAAAGGTGTGTATTTCATGATTAGACTCAGGGATGCATTTGCATGCGTGGACGTGTTTAATGCCACTGACGATGGCATTTTTTGTCGTCTGAATGCAATCGTTCCCGACAGAGACAAGTGGCCTTGCACATGTTTACCCTCTGGCACTTGCTTATGGTTCACCAAACACAGGACCACAGAAGAAGAAGAGCCCTGCTCAGTGAGGCAAAAGACATGCCAAAATACACACAACTATCACATGGTGAGACACATCATATACCTTTACAGGAATCACCATGATGACTGGTTGATCATAGACAGGTGGGCAAGCTGGTTAGTGCATTTTGGCACACTATGCGCAACTTGGCATTCACATTTTCCGGGAAGTAGACAGTGTGCATTGCAGTTATAGCTTATTCTTTATCAGATGATAAAAAATACTTAACATTAGAATTTATGTTTTATTTAATTTTGATTTTTTTTTCTGCCAACCCAGATTTACTAGGTTTTTAGAATATATATTTCAAATAATTTCTTTGTTTTTTTGTCAAGGAAAATGCTTTTTTATTTATTTTTTTAAATACGCACGTTTTTTGCCTCAATATCTTGTCAAATGTGGTGTTTTTTTTAAAAGCAAGATTTTTTTGAAGATCATGTAGTGGTAATACTAAAAATAAGACTAAACAGGGAGTAAACCAATGGAAACGACAGGCTAGATGGCTGCTAACATGGGCTAAACGGAACAAGCAACGAAAAGTGGTTGCAGTCTCGGTGGAAAAACATGAGGCTGGCCGACCCAGTAAGCAGCCAGGTAACTGGCTATCAATCATGAAAAACGGCTTTGGCGACAAACCGGACCTGGCTGGGAATAAACTAACTAAAGTTAGCCGGCTGCTAACAAGAGCTAACCTGTAGCAAACAAAACTGGAATTCTTTGGGAAACTGTCACTAGTCCCCCTGTGACAGGGTAAACAAAGTTACATTTTCTCCAAGCAGAAATAAGCTGTATATAATCATTGTTCTCTATAATCGCTGTCTGTTTCAGAGCCGCCTCACATGTTGTGTTAATGAGATTTGCCATTTTAAGAGTGTTGTGTTCATCCAATGACGTCACAGTTCTAGAGGATATGAGTCAAATCGGTCAACTTTGAGACTAAATTTATCGAATCCCCTGATGCATGGAACAATTCGCAACTAATCTGCATAATTGTGGGAAGGATCTCTACATGTTCCTTGCCTGATTAAAAAAAAAACATTTTTGGATATCTTTTAGAAACTAAAGCACATAATTAGTGTGTATCATACACTTTTTTGTCAAGTTGTTTTTGTCGAGTCATTACAAGCAGACCATCAAACGACTACAAACGATTTGTCAACTTTGGTAAATTATTTTATTTGTCCATGGCGATAATTCATTCATTAATCAACTCTGATTAAAAACGGCACAGCATATTGATATTAATAGTGACATTTTCACAATGGAAGACGCAAGTAGAGATTGGAAAACATATGCATAACCTCAAAACTGGACATTTACACAAGATTGTTAAAATTAAAACGTAATTTCCTGGAAATATAACAAAATGTTGGCACAGCAATTAAAACACTTGAGAAAAGGGAAGAAAAAAGGCTGGTGCAATCATTCAATGTTTGTTTTACTTTCCAAACACATTGCATGGAAACAAAATCTAAATGAGCACAGACTTTGCTGTAATTGGTCACATTATTATGGACAGCATGATCAAAGCAAAATGCCCTTTTGTGAACATACTTAAGAACATCTTAGTGGCATGTTAAGAACAGCTGAGGATTTTAAGGTGGAGAGAGAGAGAGAGGTGAACTATAGGCTGGCAGCACAGGTTGAGTGGGCACAGCACAAAGAGCTTTCAAAGAGTCAAGAAGTAAACATGGTTCACAAAAAGAAATCACATTGACATTTCAAGAAGGACAGACAAACATTGAAGTCGAAAATTAGGTGAAATTAAACTACATTATGCAGTCTTTCGTTTGTTTCTTGAAAAAGTAATGCCCACATGGGCCAATTGTTACAACCGAGGGTCAATGACAAATTTGAAATCCACATTGCCAATCGGATGCACAAATAACGTCTTGCTTGAACGTCAGCTTCATCTGATTCTGCCGGGTTACTGTATCCGAGCTGAGATGGAGCTGGCATCCTTGGGTACTGCTACAGACATGCTGGAATCCACGTAAGCGTACCTTGAGATTAAGCTTTCTTTGCCTCTTGGAGGCTATTTCCTCTTTGCTTGTATTCCATTCGTCCATTCTTCATCCTAACAGGGATATCGGTGTTAAAAAAAGGGAAAAACTGCAAAAAATGATATCTAAAAACGATCGGTGCTCCTCCCTGTTGAAATCCACTGTCCTTGCTTTTGTCTCCCGTTAATTTATTTTCGCGGTCGTTTCTACAGAATTAGCGGCTGCTTATTAAGCCTTTGTGGAGGGATATATGCACACCCCCCCACAAATTTACCAGTACCACCTCCCGCGCTCCTTGCCAACTCGATCAGCCCTCTATCAGTCGAAGAAGTTTTTTTTTCCCAGCCAGTCATTGCAGCCTCCTTGTGGGAGTGCTGGTTTAGTTCTGTGTGGTCATGAATGTGGTGCACGTTGTGCCAGCTTGGATAGGAGGAGGAAGAAGGAGGGAAATACCTCTTTGTAAGTTATGGGAAGGCTAAAAAGCAGCACAGCCGCTCATAAATTATGTGGGTCATTTGCATATTCTGCTCATAAGATATTATGCAAATACCTACCTATTTGCATAATGAATTCAGCTTGTTGCCTGCATTGCTGCGATATTAAAACAAACACTGGCGGATCCACTGTCTATGCGTCAGTTTATTGGTGTTTTTTTCCTCTCGCTAGTAAGTTTTAAACTACATTACTGTGCCGTCGCTAATTGCGGTGTGGATAATTTGTGAATTTTGATGAATCCATCATAAATTAGTCGACTGTATTTTGCCTATCAAAGCAAGCGGCAGTATTGCTCATTAGGAGCGCTGGGCATTATCATCTTCTGTGCGGGGGAGGCTATTAAATAATTAAACGATATCTACGGTTTTTAATCAGTGCCTTCCTAAACGGGCAGAATTAAGAGCTGTGGCAGAAACACACAGACGTGCGAAAGATTTAATAACGTGGCAATGACAAAATACGCTAAACGAAGACAGAAAATGTTTTTATTTGGATCTTTAGCATATTGACTAGCACACATTTTTTTGGAGACTTATTTCTACTCCTACTTAGCATGAATAATAAATGTTAGGAGTAGGACAGATAGTCAAAAATGTAAATATAGCACGTGATAGTGATGAAAGGAAAGACAAAAGGACCGCGTTCAGCCACCGGGAATAATCAACTTCAATCAGCTAAAATCTGAAAAGAAGTGTGGTATTTTTACTCAGTTCTAAGGCATAGTGAGACTCAGCTTACATTGCTTTTGTCGCATTGAGGTATGCCCACTTAAATAGCGATTCTCTCTTTCTCTATCCAGAACCAATGCGAAGGCAGGGCGAACCACGACCGTAGCCAAAGGCAGCTTGCACTCATGCTTTTAGAATCAATTAACCCGCATGTTAATTAATGTCAAGTTCGCAGAACAAAAGAGGGTAGTGCTAGATGGGTGCACCGGGCATGTGGAAAGAACGCAAGGAAGAGGAGGAGGGTGGTTGAGAGGGACTGAGAAAGGGGATGGGCAAATATAGAGGAAAAAAAGAGAGAATGTGCTTGATGGCAGAGGGAAGTTGGCACAGTGCCAACCACTCAGTGGTAGCACCAAGCCAGACTTATGTTCGCTATCCAAGGTAGGTGCTTAGATGGAACTGGACGTCTGAAGGGGACCGCCGTCATTTTGATTTTCCCTTCATCTTGATTTGGATGGATCTCTCTGGCCTGGAATAGGTTAATGTCTTCATGCCATGTTGGACAACTGAATATCAGCAGACTGGCATTGGCAAACTTACTGGAGTTATTTGTACAATGGACTTGGCAAATTTCATCAGGTGCCACATTGGAGTCTTGGCTAAGCAGCGAAATACTGCAAAACTCTGAGGAGGCAAGACAGGAAGTGAACCCCGCAGGAAAGGGTATCGCTAACGAGAGAATGCCGTACATATTCATAGACCTTTGTTGGACTAATTAGGCTAAAAACAAAAACAAAGGCTTTGTTTTGTTTGTCTAATAATGATGGGGGTGTGGCGGCGGCACAAAAGAAAACTCCTCCTACTCTTTCAGACTAGCTCTCTCTCCAACCATCTGAGGCACAGCGCTCTGTGCCAAGCAGCCGGTCAACCAACTGGGCAGAACTAGCCATGCCAGTTTTTACAGTTCAGCGGACGTTGGCGAGCAATGCTGTTTCAATATCTCAGTGGGCAGAAAAGGAATTGAATCTTCGGAGGAGTAATTCAACCCTCGTCACTTCTGAACCCCACCTGGAAACTAAACAACATCTGGCAAGATACGACAGGGGACAAATAAAGCAATTTTGGAACTTTTACCTCGATCGGCTTCTTAAATGTTGGATCTTTGGATTCTGTCGCTGGATTGTGCGTCACTTCACAAAAACAAAAGAGAGGAGCGACAGCGTCTGATATACTAATTAGCACATTATGCTTCGTTAATTAAGCCGGCGCCTCTGTTCAAAGGAACTATCCAACAAAGGATCATTAGCAGAAATGTAAAATATGAGACGAATGGCAACCCAAGGCGGGTTAAGCCTGCAAGGTCATACCATGAACACTTGCATTCGTCACTGCGTTGGCTGGCAGCCGAATCAACGATAGCATGGCTTCAACAGATGCTGTCGGGCTTATTTGAGGAAGGGAGGACCTAAGAGACAGACTGAAGCCCAATGGCAGCTGTTAAAGAAGACATGCAAATGAGAAGATGCATATTCATTATTTGGAAAAACATTTTGTAATAAACCAAGGGACAAGCTTGGATCCACTTTTTCCGAAAGTGATGGCAGCTTTTCACATTATTATCGGAGCCTTACAAAGAAGTGATTCCGGATCGGAAACAACTACAGCACTTTTTTGATTTTGCATCAAACTTTGCAGATATTACCATTGCACTGGATCTGTTCAGTTGGATTATGTAAGGCAGCTGGGATATTACACAACGAGACACAGTTGAGGAGGCACTAGGGGGGAGGTGCTGGCCTGTCTGCACCCAAACTGAGCCTAGTGAGGCCGTGAGAAGTCATCACATGTCCCACACCCAGATATCTGCCACTTATTGTGGCACCCTAAACAAATGAACAAACTCCACCCTTTCAGGATTTTCCCCTCTCTGCTAAACTATCATAAGCAGATGCAACGCCGGCTTTACACAGTTGACTCAGGAGTCTGGGAGATGCTGTGAGTCCGAAGGAGCAGTTGCTTGGTCTGCTGGCGAAGTGGGCATGGGAACAAAGGCAGAAAGATGAGGATTTTTTTTCTATTTGGTTTCCCCGTTCATGAAGGTAGAATAGTTCGGACGCCCATCTACATGCCACTTTTTTTGTCCCTACTGGATAGAAAATTAACGAAGTCACGCAAAAGGAGGGATTATCACATCTTTCTGGCTGCCTTCAAGCTTTGGCATCTGGATATACATCGTGAAGGAAGGAGGCATAAATTTTGGAATTGTTTTCGTTCGTCTCAAGCGGGTTAATTGTGATCGCGACAAATACGATTAATTTCATTTTTAATTACCGCGATTTTTGTCTTCGCATGAAAACGCTTGGATGTACCAATCTTCGACGCTAATTAACTTTGGATAATCATCTTTTTATGCCAGTCCACAGGGGATGCTAATTGCACAGTGTCTTCATTACACAAATGGATTACAAAAAAGGGAGGGGGGCTTCGATGAGCAAGCGGAATGGAGGGGAGGCGGAGTGTGTGCATGCGAGTTTAAGAGACGGAAAAATGAGACAGAGAGAATAGAACGGCATAAACATGGATGTTTTTTTGCTTCTACGTACTCCAGAAGTGATTTTACCGTATTGGCAAACAAGCAGAGAAAAGCGGTATCACCAGTGATGAAAATGGCTCCCCTTTTGGAAAACGTTTTCTTTTCTGCCTGCTATCCAGAGTGCAAACTCTCATGTATAAAGACAGCCACCTTGACTACGTTGGGATAATACATTACTGGAACAAGAAGAACCCTGACTGGATCTTAAATGTCTCAGCAGCCGGATTATTCTCCTTTTATTTAAACAGAGTTCATGAGAAAAATAGATTTTAATTGCACGGCGATGTTGGCGCTCTAGCGAAGCGGACCACAAGGGAGAAAAACAGACATTGGCAGGCATGGGCTAATGTCCTCTGTGCTTAATCATCCCACCGCAGAGTCGTTTTATGCATATTTCATTTGCATATCATTAAATCGCCAAGGCATACTGGCAAATGGCAGCGGGCAGGGAGGAGGTGGAGGCAGAAAACGGTAAAATATTTGTAGAAATACCCGACTTATTAGTTGACGACAACCCTTAACGCTTGTTATCGCGTAGCCTGTGCTTGTTGTTTTTATTTTATTTTTTTCAACTTGTTTATTAAAAATATGGTCAAACCTTTGGCTCATTCATTGGGGACTTCAATTGCAAAAATTTCAGATGTTACATACAGTTCATATATGTATATATATTCATATATGTATATATATATATATATACATATATATATATATATATATATATATATATATATATATATATATATATATATATATATATATATATATATATATATATATATATATATATATACATATGTTTGCAGCTAGCACATACTAATGTAGTCTATCAAGATCGTGTAAAATACATATTTGTTTATGTGTCCACTCTATCCATCTACTTTTTATTAAGGGCCCCTTGAAAACATGACTGACATTGTGGTGTACAATCTTGGCAGTTGTCTTCAAATACATCAAGCTCTAAGTTTTGATTGCCGTGAATTGGGAATACATATATTTTCCCTCAGTGTGATACGTAGTATATATTTTAAAACAATATATTACAGTATTACAAGCATGAGGATCAAGTCCGCTGGGCAATTCATTCTGTGTGTCTAATTGCAAATCCTCCCTTCCCAGACATCCTTGCTTAATTCTTCCCCTATGCAGAGAAAAAATTCCCCCAAAGCCAGAATATTCAAATGAAGTGAGCTTCACGCCTCACACAATTAGCCATGTTTAGTAATTTGAGAATTGAGCACCGCAGGGGATGTGGCAGAGGGAGGCAGTGCAGACGGAGGAATAGTAGGGGAAGCCCAGCAAAATGGGTGGGTATGAGCATGCCGCTTTGTAGGCATGGCACATGCAGATGTCGCTGTAGTTCTTCCAAAAGCAGCTTCTGCACCAATCGCGGGAGAAAGGAGGTAACGAGAATCTCGTTTGGGATCATGCATCCAACGTGTGTTTCCTTAGGGTTTTAGCATGGGAATTGCAGTCTGGTAAAAAGATGACGTGGGTGGAACTTGGAGCAAGACCAGAGCCCTCTTTCAATGCGGGAATGTGGATGCAAATGAGTGTGACGTCCATGCAAGGAAGGGTTAAGCAATATCTGGCATGTGTCTTGGAGTTTCTAGACAGAATATGAAGCTATTATGCAGAGCGTTAGCATTAATGTGCATTTGGCGCTCATTATTATTCAGCTCTATAAGCAGTTTCTGTATATCAATGGCCAATCATGACGTAGTGTGGTTACAGTCTAAAATGTTTGAGGATATCAACTCATTCGTCCTATTAAGAAATTGTATTTGAGGGAATTCCGCAACACTTAACTGCAGTAGGATAACAAACAATAACTTCAAACAATCCACACACAATTTGTACGTTGTGTTGTGATGACCGAATTGAAAGGAGTTACACTGTGTTGAAGAATGACAAATGGGTTAAAGTTTGAAAAGCTACTTCATTCCACTCAACATCGACAGAGGTCTTTTTAATGAAATGTCATGTCTGACGTCTTCAGATTAATTGGTACCTCGTAATGCTTTCCAATTAGCATTAATATGTATCAGTAAGGCAATCAAGTTGATCGGCTGCATCTAGCCTGCTCCTTATAAACCACGTGAAGGTCAAGTGTCAATCAACACACATAATATGTTAATCTCATTCTCAGAATCAGCACTTAGAAGCTAGCAATAGCAGCGCTGATGGTAAATGGATTGTCAGAATAATTTTGTCCCACCAATTTCTCTTCACTCTAAAAACTGTCGGAACCAAAATTTGTGTCAAGAGTTGACTGATCCAATATTAGTGTTAATTTGACCAACTTGTTTTCTTTCATTTACTCAAACAACCACAAATATTGTGGAGTTTGGTTTTAAAACAAACCTAAAAATGCCTATTTGAAAATAAACCCCAAATTTGGAGCTTTGAAAAAAACATGATTTCAAATCTATAAAAAAAACACCCAAATTGGGTTATCTGTTAAAAACAAAACAAGAAAGATGGTCAATTTGTCTAAATAAAAAAAAAAAAATCATGCAGGTTAATAACATCCTAAAGAATGGGTGGATTGTACAAAACTGGATAACTTTGTACAAAATAACCCAAATAATAAAGTTTAACTGTAAAGAACAACCTACAGAAAGCCTCGGTAAATTTGTTTGAAACAATTTAAAAAACTAGAATATTTATATTGTAGGGCAGCACGGCGGCGCAGTGGTTAGCGTATG
The DNA here is from genome assembly GCF_059441175.1 of Urocampus carinirostris. Classification (NCBI taxonomy): domain Eukaryota; kingdom Metazoa; phylum Chordata; class Actinopteri; order Syngnathiformes; family Syngnathidae; genus Urocampus; species Urocampus carinirostris. Next base: position 38,208,264 of record NC_142352.1, read on the forward strand.
TGCAGCACAGTTCAAGTCATGGGAACCTCCTTCGTGGGTTCAAATCCAGCTCCAGACTTCCTGTGCGGAGTTTGTATGTTCTCCCCGTGCTTGCGTGGGTTTCCTTCGGGCACGCCGGTTTCCTCACACATTCCAAAAACATGCATTTCAGGTGAATTGGCCGGTCCAAATTGTCCCTAGGTGTGAATGACCGAGTGAGTTGTCTGTCCCCGTGTGCCCTGCGATCTGCTGGCAACCAGTCCAGGGTGTCCCCTGCCCACTGCCCGATGATTGCTGGGATGGGCTCCAGCCCCCCCGTGACCCTACTGAGGATAAGCGGTGCAGCTAATGAGATGAGATTTATATTCTATATAACAACTCATAAAGTTTAATTGAATATATATAAGTTTTGTTTCAGAGGGTTTTTTTAACAAAAGTGTTTTTACAGTGTAAACATAATTTTTGATAAACCTGATCTTAGATGACGAGCGTGAAGACAACATCCAATTGCAGCAAATAGTCATTAGAAACATGTTGTAGTTTGTCTTCTGTTTATCATCATGTGTGTCATTTCACATGAATGATGCTCGCATGTTGTTAGATAATGTACTGTATTGACCTTTGGGCAGCAGCACCTGAGTCCTTACAAACAGTCCTGTATTTTGAAACAAACCTGTGTTGTCTGTGAGGTTTTGATGCAGGAGCAAAAAGAGCAATAGGGATCTTGTCTACCAAAAATGTGTGTTAGGCACATTTCAAGGTAAACAATAATTCTAACTCAACAGGGGTTTACATGTGCAAAAGTCACTTGAGGGCAGTCTTCTTTGATGTACTAGGTAAAATCTTCTATAATATTTTGATGAATCTATTTTGTTCACAAAAAATAATTTGCCTGTTCTTGTCCAAGTAAAAAACCTGTGGAAACAAGTGAGTGGAGATGTAGGTACAGGAAACATGAAAGTCTCCATCGAGCAAGCTGGTGTTAAGGAATAGTGCGCGTAAGCGTTGAGTCCCACTGGACTTGATCGAGGCAGCAGGCAAGGGAGTTTTGCATGCTTGTGTTTGACAGCTCATTCTCATTACAACAGCAGAAGCACATTTGACACTCCAGCTTTCAGCCATCAGGATTTTAACGCAGGCTACTTCGCATAATTTGGGAATGTTTTTTTTTTCAGTGCACAGTTAAGTTTTAGCTATACGGAGAGAAATTTAATTCCAAAAGACAATCGTGGGATCCTTTGGCATGCATGTAAATGTATGAGAGTCCGCTTAAGAAGTAAATCATACTTGATCACACAATAACATTACACTCTCACACATACACACCTATATTCTGATACAGATACATTCATACACTAACTACAAACACTACTATAGTGTCATACACACACTACTATACTCTCTTACACACACCATTGAGATCTTACAAAGGTGTGAGTCCTTACAAAGGCGTTTCCAGAAAAAAAGGGCTACATTTTCCAAAATAACACTCCCAACCTTTTGGCCAGCCTTCCTGAAAACTATTAAGGGAAAAAACCTTTTTGGAAACTTGTGGAATCTAGCTATTTGTATTGTGCTCAGGTAGAAAGGACATGTATGTTAGTTATTACCAGTCATTACCACATTTCTCTGGATTTTGTCCTGTGTTTATTTTGTGTCAGACTATGCAATCATTTAAGAATTTTAGTTTATGCGTCAGAACAAAATATCAGACATATCCATCAGATCTGAGATTAATTTCAATTAATATTTTCTTCTTTTTGAAGTAGAATAGAATAGAATATACCTTTATTGTCATTTTTTACAAAATGGGTTAACACACTGTTTGCTGTTTGATCAGGAAATAAACCCAATACGTCTTTATTTGTGCATTAGGATGTCAATAGATTTTACTTCAGCGTTTATTTAGCAATCATTTTCATCTTGACCTTACTATACAACTAAAATTCACAGATTTGATTTCAAACCTGGTTATCCTTTGTTAGGATTTTTTGTCAAGTTAGTCCAGTTTTCTCCTGTGAAAAATGTGTATGATGAAAATATTTTAATTTTGTTTTTGTCGGCGGAAAAAAGACATATAAAATGATATGACTATTCACAAATATCCAGTTTCTTAACAGAATATAAGAAAAAACAGCTTTACATTCTTCGTGTAATACTGTTTGTTCTTTTAAGTTATTATTGTAGTTCTCAGAATGTTCATATTTTTGTACCCAATTGTATGTTAGAGTGTGTTTAACCCATTAACATTGTGCAGTTTAAGCTGAGTTATTGGCAGTCCGTCACACAAATAAAAACAGGATAGTATTTCGGTATCACTAAAATTGTATTTATAGGTTGAGTTCTTGGCATAAAAATAAAGAATAGACAACATTTCTGGTCATTTATAAACTGCATTTATGTATAAGTGCTACACTTTAGTTTGATTCATTTTTTGTTTGTTTTTTCAAGTCTCTTGCATTTGAGACGTAACGGTAAATTTATCTAAGCGACAAACTCTTGCCTCCAACTATGCTGTTTAGGAGAAAGACCTTTACAACCCACAGACAGACTTGAGTATATCCAGCACAGGCCATGTACTGTATTTCCTAAGGCAATAAAAAAGTTTACTATTTAAGTGCCTGGTCTCTGTGTCGTTGCTGGTGAACTTATGAGTACAGTAAAGCAAATCATGCATTTTAAATGCAATCGTATATAGCTTTAAAGTGAAAGCAACAAATGCACTTTGCAACACTCTCTGACTTTATGTATTTTTAAGTAAGAAGGATCATTTGTATGTTATATTAATAGAATGGAATTTTGACAATGGTTATACAGAGTAATCAACTTCTTCCCTCCCTGGATATTCCATGTCTTGGAGAAACGAAAATGGCTTGTCATAAGTGGCAACGGGTAAGTTAAATTTGCCTTTGTCCATGAATGTCGCAAAACACAGAAAACATAAAAAAACATAATATCTATTACAATAACTGTAATGTAAGACTAGTACATATTCAGTAAATATATGTTGACGGGCATTGAGCCACCATTCAATGACAGATTATTGTAGTTTTCCTCCTTTCATCTCAGGCTAAGAAAGATGGTTACAAAACCTTTAGGCCTGTACGGAAACAGTAACATTTAGAAGCAACCCTTTCTTTGTTAAATGCTGTTTTACTGGACAGATCTTCGGTCAAGAATTTGACTGTAGAACTATGGCAAACTCCCTGAGCTAGGGGTGGGCGGATCCATCCAAATATCGATATTATTGATACTGAGCAATTACTGCGATATAATCGATGCTAGTGTCCTGGGATTGATACTTGATCCCCCACCCCAACCAAGTTCTTCAAAGCTCCACTTCTATATGTAGATAGCGCAGTCCGTCTCTCTTTGCCATCCCGCGAGTTTATGCCTGTTTATGTGACTGACAGGCAAAGTTTTAGCACCTCTCCCTACCTGGACATCCATACCGTGATTCCTGCTAGGAAGAGAAGACGGCCAAATCTATGTCTGCACCTTGTCAGAAGCCAAATTTGGCAGAGGCAAACAGGAACCGCAGTGCGTTGTGGACTTTGTTTTTCAACATCAGAAAAGGACAATGCCAGGTGCCATTTGTGTGGGCAAATGGTCCACTACTGTGGCAAATTTACATGAACACATGGAAACAGTTCACCCTGCAGAGAACAACGAGCTGCAACAAAAAATGTTACTGTTCCTGTACAAAAACCTGTAAACCATTTGTCAGTATGGCAACAGACATAAAAGGGCTTGTTCGTCACATTGTTGATTTTTTATTCGTTTGACTCTCTCGACCTTAGCTCTGTGAAAGTTATTGTAGGTAGATAAAATGTTAAGACTTTTTGCATTGTATTGTTTACACTCTTTGCACTTTCTGACTTTATGTCGGTTCCCTCACGTGCGCGACCCTTACAGATGATTGTGATTTATAAATAGAAACAGGCGTGGGACGTTCGTGCGTACTGTTTTAGAAATCGGGACGTTTTTGTTCGCACACTCTACCTGTGTTTCCTCTGTATGACAACTTTAGTGATCTTTCCTACGCAAGGTTTTGGGGCGGCAGTAGCTCAGGAGGTAGAGCGCTCGTCTTGGGATCAAGGGATCCCAGTTCGAATCCCGGCTCGTCCGTGTTACATGTCGAAGTGTCCTTGGGTAAGACACTGAACCCTAATACCCCCAATAAGCAGGTTAGCGCCTTACATGGCTGCAAGGCCGCTATTGGGAAATGTGGAGCACATTGTAAAGCGCTTTGGGAAGTCATTGACCTGAAAAGCGCTATATAAATGCAGATCATTTCATTTCATTTCATTTTACAAATAAGCCCCAGGAGCTGTAAATAGGTCATTTGGAGCACACTCTGCTGTGACAGCACTGGCTGAACTCCCCTTTTCATACAATTGGTGAAAATTTATTTCCCTAGGAAGACCCAAAAAATAAATAAATAAAAAGGAGCAGTATGGCGGCGCAATTGTTAGCGCGTGAGCGGCACAGTTCTAAGGTTATGAGATTGAAACTCCTGTGTGGAGTTTGCATGTTCTCCCCGTGCTTGCGTGGGTTTCCTCCGGGCACTGCCGTTTCCACCAGCATTCCAAAAACATGCATGTTTATTGGCTGGTCCAAATTGTCCCGAGGTGTGGATGAGCGAGTGCGTTGTCTGTCTCTGTGTGCTTTGCGACTGGCTGGCAACCAGTTCAGGGTGCCCCCTGCCCACTGCCCGAAGATAGCTGGGATGGGCTCCAGCACCCCCGAGACCCTACTGAGGATAAGCGGTGCAGATAATGAATGGGTGGATAAATAAAAAGGAAAAAAATCATTACTGGTATAAGCTATTATACATACAGGTCATGATTTCGGATCATGTGACCATTTTAGATGGTGTCTACAACAGAGTCAGATAGGGATTATGAGACGTGCACTTATTTAGTTCTGCACTGAATGAAAAGACAAATAAGTACTGCGTTGCATACAATGAAAATATCTAGATGACAGCATCAGGGACCTTTTGACATCCTTATAATTTATAATGAACCATACTGCGAAGACTATGACCAGATTGCAAAACAAACATGAAATGTTGTTATTTTTCTGTCGTAGTGATCCAAACTGTATTTACTTGTCATAGTTCCTTGAGGATTAAAGGGATCACCAGTGACTGACTATGACTCAGAAGACAGGGAACTGTAGCGCTGCTGTTCCATTTTGAATTTGCAAAGTAAGGACTTTGCTTGATATGTGGGTAAAAAAAGCTTAAATATTGTGATTACATTTTAAATATTGAATAAAATACTGTTAAACTTTATGTTTTGGTCCTGTAAAATACTACATGAACATTATAGGTCCTTTGAGAAGGGCCTCTGAAAATGTTTTATATTAGGCCGCATGTATTTTGGAAAAGAGTTGCTTGGCATTTTCACCTACTGTGTGCCCTGGAAATAGAGGAATTTGGCGATCAAGAGTCAACATGATCAAACTTTTTTATACTTGATGCCTTTGGCGCCATGCCAATTTCGAATGGCGGTGCATGCTGGTGTTGCCAGGTAAGGCTTAATTGTTTAATTCCTCATTTGTTTGTCATACTTCTGAATTTTAAGTGACCAATTTGTGCTTACATTTTTCATATGCAAATGATCTCTCTAAAAACGTTATGTACGACTATCCTTGATGGATATGTCATGTCGATGAGACAAGAGAGCATACCCGCCACACTCGTGCACACACAGAGGGTGGTGGCACATCTTTCAAAGTCAGCCAAGAAATTCCTGTTCATAAAAGCTCCCGAATGTCCTTTTGTAATCCTGCTACGCATTATCAGTATGTGGCAGCTAAGTGTTGCAATTAGGCTAGGCCTTTTTCATGCAAATCAGTTTGACAGCACAACAATCAGTCGGTTATGCTATAGCTTCTGCTTCCTTCAACCTCTTGTTCTCCTCTACCTCATTTCCTTTGGCATTTAAAGTGGCTGCAATGCTTGAATTATTTATGATATAAAGTTAGCATCCCTGATTCTTAAGGCACATGCCTTTACTTTTAAGCAGAGGGTTGCAAATGTTAAGTACAATATGTGGGCCGTACTTAAGAATGAATACATCATTAGATTAGCTCACATGCAAATCAAGCATGGGTATATTAGGCAAAGCCAGGATACTGTATGTTGATTTAAGGAAAAATGCAAAACTGTGTACTTGCATTCCTCTCTTCAACTTCAGGTATTAATGTTGAAGAATATCATGATGCCAACAGTCACTTGACAGACCGCTGGACCACAGCATGTCTTTATGCTGAAATAACACAAATAGTAGTTATGGTTAATCACTAACATACATGTCCTTTCTACCTGAGCACAATACAGATAGCTAGATTCCACAAGTTTCCAAAAATGTTTTTTCCCTTAATAGTTTTCAGGAAGGCTGCTCAAAAGGTTGGGAGTAGTTAATGGTAGCTTCAATGATACCGTATTGTGGATGAGTGTCAACATTATGAGAGCATGGAAAAAAATAGAGTAAAAATTTGAGTTTATTTGGCGAATATTTCCAAAAGGATCACTACAGGAAGAATCTTGGTCATGTTGAGGATCGTCGCACGGTTCATGGATCCCTTATCTGGATGGGGCATTGGGCCACCAATGAGTATGCAACTTTGGACAGCCTTATCCACTGTTGACGGCCCGTGGCCTGTTCTTGGCTGGCGCCAAAGTTGGTAACGGTCCATTTCTTTCTTGTTGGTTCATGGTGTGGCAGTGGTAAAGGTCTTCCTACCACTTAGTCTAGGTGTCTTCCTACCAGTAATCCACTTAATACCTCCGACCTGGTAGTTAGCAGAAGGCACAGTCCTTTTTGACCAGTGAGACAACGGAGCCGGTATAAAAAGTGAGTTGTTGTTGTCCTTTATGTAGTGTGACTTGGGCAAGTACAGCCTGGCAAGGCCCATTCCTCTCCAGACCGGTTTCGAAAATAAATTATGGGACCATCCATCCATCCATATCTGCACCGCTTATCCTCAGTTGGGTCGCGGGGGTGCTGGAGCCGATCCCAGCTATCTTCAGGCAGTGAGCATGGGACTCCCTAACATGCATGTTTTTGGAATGTGGGAGGAAACCGGAGTTCCCGGAGGAACCCCACGCAAGCACGGGGAGAACATGCAAACTCCACACAGGAGGTTCGATCTCATGACCTCATAACTGTGCCCCACACGAGGTAACCACTGCGTCACCGTGCTGCCCATGATGGGACCAGTTCCTTCAAAAGTTTTACATACAGTATGTAATATTCTGGGGACTGGTGCGGCACAGTTCATGTCATGGGAACCTGTCGTGGGTTAAAATCCAGCTCCGGACTTCCTGTGCGGAGTTTGTATGTTCTCCCCGTGCTTGCGTGGGTTTCCTCCGGGCACTCCGGTTTCCTCCCACGTTCCAAAAACATGCATTTCAGGTGAATTGGCCGGTCCAAATTGTCCCTAGGTGTGAATGAGCGAGTGAGTTGTCTGTCCCCGTGTGCCCTGCGATTGGCTGGCAACCAGTTCAGGGTGTCCCCTGCCCACTGCCCAGAGATGGGTGGGATGGGCTCCAGCCCCCCCGCGACCCTAATGAGGATGAGCGGTACGGCTAATGAGATGAGACTGGTTAGTCAGATAACAATGGCTGCTGACAGTCAAGTGTAAAGAAAAATGACACACCATAACAGAAAAGGTGGTCCAGAGGTCAAAACCTAACTTAAACCTAAACAAAGCAAAACTTTGGTACAGCAGTGGAAATTTTCACAGAACAAAAAGCCTCTGTCTAAATCAGTTCTAGCAGATACTGATATTATAACACTTATGGCCCCATCTGGCTACAAACAAAGCACAAAGGAAATAATGGAGAAATTGTATTAGCACAACTTAACATACTGGCACACTTCAATATTACAAGGGTATCTAAAGTCCCATGTAATGTAATGACACAAAAGACTACAGGATAAAACAATAGTTAATGAGAAAAAATATTTATCAATACATCTTAAAAAAAAGTTGACAATACTTAGACAAAATAAATCCTTACATATGGTTTGCTTGCCCAAGACATGCCCTATGAAATGGTGACCCTACGACCCTAGTGGTTAAGGGATGCAACAAACCTATTGGTTTACCTAATTAAGTGCTCATTGAAAGATATCCATCTTTGAGTGACTGTGATGCATGCATTGTTGAATAGATGTTTATTAATAACATCATTAGATTCACTTTATCCATAAAACGAATCCCAGTTTGAAGTCTCTCTGTTGTTTTCTGTGTCTCTATGGAATGATCTTGGCCATTAAATTCTCATTCGTGCTTTAAAGACACATGGTGGGCACGTTTTGTGAATAAGTGTTCTTCGTAAACAGTTAATGCAGACGACACAAGCTTGTTTTGAAGACGGTCTTTAAGATGGATTCATATTATATATTCAAATAGTAAAGCACTTGAATGATAATTGTTGCCTGGGCCCGCGGCCCTAGTGAGGATAGGTTTGTGTATAAACATTGTATACTGTATCTCCAGAGCGCTAAGAGCTTTGCAATATGTATTGTGTAATATCTCGTGCATCCACTCTATATGGTTAATGTAAAGTATAACGAAGAGGCGAGCCATTTCATTTAAAACGAAGCCGAGGACTAAACTATACCACTGGGGTTGCAGATCCAGTCTCAGAAGGCTGAGCATTCCACAGCACCGAATCGAGAACGCTCGGAACGCTGCTGATTTCTTCTTGGCTCTTGGGATCACTAGTAGAGCAGCTTTTTCCGAGCAAAGACTTCAAGCAGGAACAGGGGGGAAATTAAATCTGAAAGTTATGAGGGGGCAAGTCCATTTACAATTTTGTACAATACCAACAGAACCTTAAAATCACATAAACTGACAGAGAGACAATGCAGGTCAGCCAAAATCGGGGTAATGTTAAAAGCCTTGCTGCAGCTTTTTGTACCAGCCGCTGGATCTTGATGCGAAACTTTGGGAGACCAGAGGGTAGTACCTTACAGTAATCGAGATAGGAAGTAACAAGTGCATGAATTACAATCTCAACATCAGAATGGGACGGCATATGGCACTATTTTGCAATGTTGCCAAGATGGAATAAAGCTGTTCAAGTAATATTCTAAACGTGTAACTAGAAGGACAAATTATGGTCAAATACCTACATTTTTGACTGACTAGCTCTGTTTGATAATACATATGTCAAAGCTCAGAGCACGGTTTGAGAACTTAGTACTCACTATATTGTACATTTTGACTTTATTGTCAACTATGCTACATTATGTGCTAAACAAACAGTACAGATGAAATTACTTCCTCTTTCCTATGTGCAAACATGCAATAGATAAGGCACAATAATTGTTGCATTTGCAGCAAGGTCAAAAATAGTCTGCATATATGATATAAAGATGTACATGGTTTCAAAATAAAGAATATGTACAGGTTATAGTCGGAAACCATTTTGCAATCATTTTTCAGAAGGCAGAGAGGTTGGAGGGAGTAGGGCTGAGAGAAAGTACAGAGAGAAGGTACAGAGGGTTTGGAACGTAGTACCTAATTGTCAACGGTTTCTATATTTTCCAGAACTACAATCTAGCCTTACGATTCCCACCTCAGAACAGAATAATGTTGTGTCCCGGGTTTCTACTGCAATTTTGTGTGATCATTTTACTTGATAAAAAAAAAATTCTTAACTCGTATTTTGGGAGAATTCAACCACATACAAAATACTGTTATTGAGCTGTATACAATATATGTGTGTGGAAGAGGTTCCCTTGTGTGCGCTTTTAACATGAAGTCTCAATCTCACATAGTTTTGTTCCTTAGAAGGGAAATCAGGGGGTTTACCGCTAGCTCCAGCATTACCTTGAAAGTCATGAATAAACATCAGGCTTCCTTTCTGTGCGTACATCATACATCACAAGATGACACTACCTAATGGAGGTGCATTCCTCACCCTCAGAAACATGAAAGGCTGTGAAATTGCCCACCAAAACCTGCAGCCGTATGGTTTTAAAATGAGCAAGGGAAAGGAGGGGCGGGGGACAGACTGAAAAAAGGAATCTCTTATTAAAATGGCTCCTGAGATAACAGCGCCCGCTGCATTACCCTCCTGCGAAAACGGCTTTTTCTGTTCCGGCCAGAGAAATGATACATATGCTATAAGACTAATCATTTACGATTACAATTCCCTCCTTCTGTGTCTCCTCATGCAAGTGCCATTTTTATCATTATGTTGCTTTCGCTGTTTTCAACCAGGGATATTTGATTTTGCCATTTTGCAGCAAAATTCAAATTTACATTTGTTTTAGCTTTCTGAAGATTCTATGACACAATCAAGTACAATTCTAATAACTACGGCTAGGAAATAAGGACAGATACCTAACGTTTTTTTCCGCAGAGTGAGGTGTATGGGATTATAAGGAGCACCCCCAAAAAATAGCCTTTTGTGATATATTTTTCATGTATAAGGCAAACTGGACTATAAGGCACATGGAATTAAGAATACAGTAAGAGCTATGGTTGCAGAAAAAAGTACATTGGAGCGTTAATTCATGTTTGTCCCTGGTGTTGTTGTTTTTTTAGCGTAGCCTAAATCTGGTAAAAGTAAGAAAGGGCATAACTCAAATACTGTCCAAATGCCAAACCCATCTATCTATCTATCTATCTATCTATCTATCTATCTATCTATCTATCTATCTATCTATCTATCTATCTATCTATCTATCTATCTATCTATCTATCTATCTATCTATCTATCTATCTATCTATCTATCTATCTATCTATCTATCTATCTATCTATCTATCTATCTATCTATCTATCTATCTATCTATCTATCTATCTATCTATCTCTCTCTCTCTCTCTATCTCTCTCTATCTCTCTCTCCCTTTCTCTCTCTCTCTCTCTCTCTCTCTCTCTCTCTCTCACTCTCTCTCTCTCTCTATATATATATATATCTATCTATCTCTCTATCTATCTACCCTGGTCATATCCCTCGACATGGGTGACCGACAGCAAGACACCACATACAAAAATCAATGTAAAAAAAAAAATGAAAAATTAAAATGAATAAAATCAAATTAAAAGGGAAAGAGTAGCAAAAAAACTCACACAAACATTTTTGACCATGGCCAACCCAAATGCTCAAACACACAAGCAAGTTAAGCACCCTGACATCCAAGTTGGTCATGCTTTCGTCCCTCCAGATGAAACGGGACACAAGAAAGCGGCCATGTCACTCGGGTCAGGGTGACACAACACACTCTTCTGTTCAACAGCAGGGCCCGACAGCTTTCACTGGTTTACCCCTGCCGCATCATACGGGTGCCCTGCCCATCCCCTAGAACGCGTCCAAACATCCCACTATCACAACACCTCTCCACTCATTCCTATCACCAGCAAATTCTAAACCAAACCCCAATAGACATAAAAAAATAAGATTTAATCACTACTTTTTGAATTCCTTTAGCTTTCTTCTCCTTGGCCCACGTCTCCCCGCAAGATGGTGTGCCGGCTCCTCCCATGGGCGTGCCAAGGAAGCCGAACGTGGGCTCCACCACCTCGCTGCGATGTCTGGAAAACTCAAAACAACAGCGAGCGTTTCTACGTCATCAGGGCCTTGTTCTCAAAACATCGCCTGCCATCCTCCGTCAGAGTCCTGTTATCAAAATTCCCTAGTCAAAATATTCTGCATTCGGAACAGCGTGACCTGTCATTGAACTTAAGCCCAGTCAGTGAATATCTTGCATTAAACTCAATAAATGTAACTTGTATTCAATCGTATGAAATCCTTTATAGTCAAATGTATAAAATCCTTCATAGCGAAAGGCTGGAAAACATCGAAGCGAGCAAGCTTTTCAAAAGGGAGGAATCCGAATTTCCGGTCGGGTCAGGCCTTTAATGTCAGCCACCACTTTTGGGTCGGGCCAAGCGGCTCTATCAGTGTAAAATTCACGGACCGCCACTGCCACTCACCATTACCTAGGGAGAATTTGGAGTCATAATTAAACCTGCCATGCGTGTTTAAGTAATATGGGGGAAAATGGTGGGCCCAAATACACTCATGGGTAGGCTGGTAGCTGAATATGAACCTGGTACCTCTTTTCTAACATGTTAACCAGTTATCCAATGTGGAGACAAAAGGACACTTAAATTTCATGTACAATGTAATACACTAGCACATTTCTAACCGAGGATTTTAATTTCTTTCATGTAAATATTAAAACAAATAATAATACTAAAAATAACCATCCTGATGCACTATTTACATTGCATCATCTCAAAACACCTGAATCATTACTTACCCAAAGCATAATATCAGTGGAAATCCATTAAAGATGTAAAGAAAAATGGAAGTCACAATGAAACAACATAAACATTTCAAAAAGTATTCCAAATCATGATCACAAGAATAGCTTGCACAGGATATTAGTGTCTCATGTGGGCGAGGACACTCGCAAATATTAATCAATTCTAAGTGTAGGCAGTCTGACCCAATGAGTATTAAATTCATAAAAGATTTCGTTCAAGAAAAAAGAGAAGAAATGCTTTTAAAAGAAAAGGGAGCATGTATCTATTAATGCGATGCACATCCCTCAACATTACTATCTAATTCAAAGCCGTCTTGACATCCATATTGAAGAGTTTTAACAACCCTGCATATTGGACTTCAACGGTTGGCCTATATTACTCTGACCCTAGACTACCTTAACATTAATGAAGTAAGTGGTTTCAATTTTGCCAATGAAAAAAGTGAACTTAATAAATGATATCGTGCAGTACACCCACATCCGGTTAGTTAACATTCCCTTGAAGCTTGTTGTGGAAGCAAAACTCACCGTATTTTTTTTGGCAGTCATATTTTGTGAAAGCTTGATTTAGAACTTTTATGATGAGATATGAGTCTTAGAATGTACAATGAATCCAGTAATTTGCTCATAAATACATTTACATTTGGAGTTAAAACAGGATATAACCCAGTACAGGGCCGTACCAAATTATGCAAAACTGGTGTTATGTTTTTTGCAGGGTGGCAAGTGACCATTTAAAGCTAGCCATAGTAGCCAAATACCGAATCTTCCCTTGTCTTTATCGTCATTGATATCAAAGTATTGTACATTGTGGTTAACATGTAGCACACAGTAAGTGCTGCATGGGGCAGATTGTGTGTTTGAGTATTGGGTGGGCATAACTGTGATTGGCTTGTGTATGCTGTCAGTCAAACAGCCAGTGTGGGTATGCGCAGTCAACGTCTCTGAATCAAAATAAACTGGTAAGGATGGCGGCCACTAGCTTTAAGCGGCTTCTTACATTGAAAATGAATTCATCAATTAAATCAGACTCTAAGAAAAGTCTTAAAGTGCATGGTTATCAGAATTGTACTTGCTTGTTGTTTTCGGAGTGGTGTTGTGACACTGGGTGTGGGTGCAGGGGCTCTGGCAGACTTTTTGCCAAACGTGAACTTGCCTCTAAAGAATACACAATACCGATGTCCGGCTTGACCTTGACTTGTGAATACAGTTTGCTCAGCATAGCAACATTGGTGTGTACAACGTTGGTATAGCATTCTGTGTTATTTTGTTACAGTTTTATACTCTCAGTCGGTGATGATGTTATCTCGAGGTAAGTTTGACCCTTGGGGGCTTTTATAAAGGGGCGGCGTTCATTTTTCGTGTGTGTCCTGGTCCCCATTAACTGTGCTAATCGAGAGATCTCAATACAAACAAAAATTAGTGCTACAGAGCAGAAGACAGAATACAGACTTAGTAAACTCAAAATGACCGAATGGCGGCATTCTATTTAATCTTTTTGTTTCTCTAGTGTTTCACAATTTTTTGTTCCTTTGGCAGAAAACCATGTTCGTTCCCACTGGTTGAACTTCATGTTATGTGAAATAAATCCAAACTCCTTGAACTATGAATATTTTTTTAAAAATGCACGTTTTTATGATGCCGGTAAATGTTCATCTATCCATTATCTGCACCGCTTATCCTAAGTAGGGCCGCGGGGGTGCCGGAGCCCATCCCAGCTATTTTAGGGCATTGGGCAGGGGACAACCTGAACTGCTTGCCAGCCAGTCGCAGGGCACACAAAGACGGACAACTCACTCGCTCATTCACACCTAGGGACAATTTGGACTGGCCAATTAACCTGACATGCATGTTTTTGGAATGTGGGAGGAAACCGAGGTGCTCAGAGGAAACCCATGCAAGCAAAGGGAGAACATGCAAACTCCTCACAGGTGTCTAGAAAAAGCTTGATTTTGAAATCCCTTGTTGTTTCGTGGTTTACTTTGCAATTTCTGAATTGAAATTTCTTTTCTCTTCTCACTGATATCAACGTATTGTGCTTTGCAAATGCTATCACGTGAGCAGGTTGGAAAGGGTTTGTGTGTGTGTGTGTGTGTGTGTGTGTGTGTGTGTGTGTGTGTGTGTGTGTGTGTGTGTGTGTGTGTGTGTGTTGAAAGGGTGTCAGTGTCTCCGTGCACAACTGTGATAGGCTGGTGTATGCTGTCAGTCAAAAAACAGGGCGGGCGCACAAGTCAATGTGTCCGCATCAATTAAATCGGACTCTGAGGAAAGTCGGAAGGGTGCAAATAAATGCTGATGACAATCAGGTCCTCTGTGGATTTTTATCGGGTCCGGGAAAAGACTGAGGCGGCAGCGGGAGAGAAATCAGTATCAAGGCTGCAGGTCTAGCCTACTACTATGGCTAGGCTACATAACAACTCTCTCAACCCACCCTTGCCAGGCCTGTTTCTCACTTAAGCCAGATTCATTACCCATAAAACGGATGACCTGGAGATACAAATCGTGTTACACCGCTACATTCGTGACTCTTGAATTTAAATCAAAATGGAGACCTGGCTCAATCCGAGGATCCTGATTCCAGCATGCAGCTAGCCAGCCGCTCTCTACATTTTTTCGTTTGAAATTCAACTGAAATTCGTTCTTCCGTGTTTATATTTGTATAATTATGCTTGGCATTTTGTTACAGTCGTATATAGTATGTGTTACTGATATGTAATAAATAGATAAATGTGTCTACTTTGGGTTTTTAAGAATTGCAGAGCTTTTTTAGAATGCAACCCCAGCAAAAAACAAGGAATTACTCTCATGTATTTTTGAATCACGTTTTATATACGATCTGTGATCTGTGTGAAACCTGATCTTAAATAGTACGAACGACGTATTACGGTGTAGTGCCGACTCGTATAGTACATGCACCAGGGTATAAAGGAAAAAAAACTTCAAAAGCAAGAGCTAAACTAGGCTATTGTCTCCCATTTTCAAATCTCTCTAAAGACTTCCCTTCCATTTGCACTTAACACTGCAATTAGCTGACGCCAGGGAGATGCATAATGTGAGCTAGGCTTTCCACTGCGAACTGCTAAGCCGCAGTATTTTTCTCTAAGCTCATAAATCACCAACCATCTGATGATATCAATTATTGCAGTAAATAAGTGAGTCGAGATCAAGCCCTTTACCCTCACTCAATTCCGCCGTTGAATTAGCACGCCGGCGGCTTTAAGCAGCTAATTAAAGCAGAATGAAGCTTTGTCGAGGATTACTGGGGAATATGTTTATGTGTTGAGCTCCTGTATGAAAAAACCCCATAGCACAGTAGCTAGCACAGGCTAAAGAGTTCCACAATCTTTGATAAATGCCTACAGTGAATCGTCATTAATATTTGATTCAATTGATCCGGCAGACGGCTTTCTTTTATACTTGATCTACTTTCTGTCGGCTTAGGCTGGTCTGAGTAGTCTCCTCGAAATTCAACATTGACCTCTCTTCGGGTCAGAGTAGATTATTTGAAGTGAAAATATCTAAAAAATATGCCTGTCAGGCGATGTGAATCCCTGGTGCATCGAGTGGGGTGAGGGTCTCCTTCCAGAAATCCTAGTCTTTCTTCAACTGTGTGCCGACGCTCCACTTTTAATTGGCCGCGTTTGGTTGCTGTGAAACTTAATGACTTTGTTCCAGGATTAAAAGACTGTTCAAGCAAAGCAAAGGTAACTTTTCCTTGGCTGGTCGCTTTCACCTTGCTATGTCCGACTCCTTTCTCAAGATTCTTATTCCGAATTACACTCCTTGTTATTACATATTACATAGTATGTATTATATATTCCTGCCACATACCAAAAACATGCATTTCAGGTTAATTGGCCGGTCCAAATTGTCCCTTGGTGTGAATAAGCGGGTGGGTTGTGTGTCTCTGTTTGCCTTGCGACTGGCTGGCAACCAGTTCAGGGTGTCCCCTGCCCACTGTCTGAAGAATGCTTGGATGGGCTCCAGCACCCCCACGAACCTTGTGAGGATACGCACTGCAGATAATGGAAGGATGGATATTATATATTATTATATATATTATATCCTCAGTAGTGTCGCATATATATTCAATACTGAACAGGACAGTACCCGAGTCATAATGAACCACATTTGTGCCGAACTGTTTTAAGGACATTAACTAGATAGCTTCTTTGTAAACTCGAACAAAAGCTGTATGGAAGTATGCAAACAAAATTGAGGACAAAGTCAAAAAAAGCGTCTTGATTTAAGAGTTGGAATTGTGACACTGGGTGTGGGTCCAGGGGCTACGGCAGCTAAACGTGAACTTGCCCCCCAAGAATACACAATACTGATGTCCAGCTTAACTTTGACCTGTGACTGCAGTTTTCTCAGCAGAGCAACATTGGTGTGAGCAACGTTGGGATAGCATTTGGTGTAAGTAACCCTGAGATGCCATCTTGGTCCTCACCAAACAGACAACAAGGAGAACACCTTTGATAAAGCTGATGACATCTGAGCTGAAAAAAGGAATTGGGGCTGGGCACAGGCGCTCACCCGGTCTAGATGGAATTTTGAGGCTCACTCTTGGTGCACGTCCAATCCTACTTTGAACTTTTCACAAAAAAACGTGTGTTGGTCACAGGTTTTATACACTATATTATTGTTAGAGAGTCAGGAGGAGAAGGATGTGAAAATAATAACTACTCAGAAAATAACAAAATACTGTATATATATTGTGATTCAATAATGTGGTCATTTTCTTAATGGATGAATGTGAGGTATGATCATTTGTTTATATGATTGAAGCAAGTTATTTTGGGGACCTTAGGCTTTAAGCTGTCATCTCTTTTTTCTTTTTTTTTTTAGAAGAAGAAGAAGAATTTACTTTTATTGTCATACTTTGTAACCATTATGTGATGTAATGTTTGTTGAAACATGATTGGAACCAAAAAAAATAGAAAAATACAATAATACAAAACAAAATACTTTGGGGTTGGCAATCCAAAATGTTGTAAGTGCCATCCAGGAACTGAAAAAATAAATAAAACAAATTTGTCTGGAACCACAAAAAGTTAGAAGCCTTACATAAGGCCTTATAATGAATGCAATACATGCTGTATGAATATATATTAGCAATACAGTATTAGCCTACTATCAAAATGAGTAAGTGCATCCTGTGAAGAGTGATGCACCAAGTGACTACTCTGTTGTAGCCTCCTCAAGTTTAATTAGTTACAATAGTCATGAATTGTTGAATGTTTTATTGCTTCGATAAAATTAAAAACATGCAATAAAGAGAGCCAATTTTCGATGTCCTTCAAAAAAACAGCAACAGAAGGAACATGCTTGATGTGCCCCTTAACTGGAGTGCAAAAGAGTGCAATTAAATGCAACATGCATTTATAACTAAAAAAGCAGCCTCTTGAAAAGTTAAAGTAAATAAAATCACATTGATGCAGTGTAAGATTTGTTTCTGTACCCTCATTTTTCTCTTTTTACTTTTCGGGTCCATGGGCGGTCACACTCTAGCCTAGCCTGTGACGCTGCTCCTTCATAAAGGACGGAGCTTTGCCTCACACACCACAGCTCTAACACAGGCAACCAGGGAGAGAGGAAAACATGTGAAGGAGAAATACGCCACAGTTTTGCTTTGCATCCAAGTTTTCCAGGCAGGAGCTCAAGTCTGAGAGCCACGACTTCACGTTGCAAAATACAACGTTACCGTATTCAAGCGACAACTTCAAACCAGTACCAGTGAGAGAGAGTCACCCGTGACCTCGCACCAGCTGATCTTCCCTCTCCTCCAATAGTTACACCACTAGTTGAAATGTAATATTTATTCCACGCATTTTTACAGCATTGGAAAACGTTATAAGTGTTTGTGTCATGTTTGTCCTCCTACAGACACAATATTGAAATTAAAATATACTTCCCTCCCCTATGTTTGCTGATTTGTAAAAAAATGTAGAAAAGCGCCAGAGAGCCACTTGGCAGTCCTAAAAAAATACATTCCGCTCCTAAGCCAACTTCTGGTTTGGATATTCACTTTTATGCTCTGTATACCATTTTGGACAGTAAGTAAAAATGTTGCGTTACATTTAAATTTCCTGGTTTAATGCATCATCAGTGACGCATAAATCACGCGACATAATGATTTAATGATGAATTTCGATGCCAGTGCTATCAAAAGCCGATTTTGATTGATTTTATCGATTCATTGTCAGAGCCCTTTTAGCAAAGCAACATTTTTCCCCGTTTGTTATTAATTTCATTCATCTCAAAACAGTAACATCGGAACAGGTGACAACAATAATTTGTAATACTCAACTTGCAAAATAATTGTATTAGTAGAAGGTATGCCACCAAACAAGAACCGTACTTCACTCTTGTTTACTCATCTTTCCTGCAACCACCTTTCAATCATGCCTCTGGGTTTTCCTTTTCTTGGGAACCGCCTTTAGGAATTTAAGCTCCACAAAACAACATAAAAAAATATAATCGATTTAGTCCTTCCCACAATTGCTTATGGCTGTTCAGTAACGCCAAGGGAACATGAACAGGGAGAAGCCACAGACCTGACTTTGTGAAATGGGACTTATGACCCTTTCCCCTACACTTTGTGGAGGAATGGGACAGTCTTTGTCTCAATGTGAAGGTGCATTGCTTGAGTAAGGCGCAAAATGAAGGGGGAGAATAATGGGATTGTGCTCTTGTCTCTCTTGTCTCATTTGCCCAGGAAGCTTTTTTGTTGTTGTTGTTTTTTCTCCGTGCATGACTGAGCTGCTTGTAGTCAAGTTAGCAAGCAAATGTAGTGTTACCACTATGATGACTAATATTAGTTTCTAATTCTTCCTTCAATAATATAATCTCAATTTTACTCAGCTTCACTCACCTTGGTTTAGGACACTCGTCCTTATCAAAATAATACTGCAGGAACATTTTTCACCGAAGGTTAATAATAAAGGTTAAGAAATGTGACTTACCATAGAAATCCTTAGAAAGGGAAAGATTTGCCCCTGCGTGTTTGACCTTTCCACAAATTTGATTCTAGAGTATTGTGAAAGCAAGCCTTTGTTACTTATGCACTTATTTCAAACTGCTGTTGTGAGGTCATTCTTCACCTGAAGGGCTGTCAATCGTTAGCCATCAAACCAAGCTCAACCTAGATGGCGGTGCGGGCAAGTGCTAAGTGATATCCTAATCGATGTGCTCCCTAATCAGACAGCTTAACGCTAATACCTTGGACATGTCCACACCAAACTCATATCAGCATCCACACATTTGGAGGTGACATAGAAGAGGCCAGAGATTAAAGTCAATCTGGCAAAGAGACATATTTTTTATTTTTTTTCCCCTTTTTTTGCCTGACCAAAAAGAGAAACAGGAAATAGGAAATTAAATTTATTGTACTTTGTGGAAGCAAAATTGTATTTTCATATTCTTTTCTGCCGTGAAATTACTGATATAATTTACAACAATTTGATTTTAATGTACAGTACGCGCTGCATAATGTTGCACTAAAATAAAAGACCCTCGCTTAGTTGAAAAGGAGCAATGGGACAATTCAGGGCTGTTTTGGATTACAAGTTAATCTCTTTCTTTTCCATGTTCATATCGCTAAACATAACACATATTCCCATATTTCTTTCCTCAAACCATTGGGGAAAAATGTTAAATATGAAAAATATATAACAAAAAATACAACTTGAAATGAGGAAAGGTATCTGCCACCAAAAAAATTCTTTTTTCTGCCTGGCGGCGCCCATTTGCTTTTTAGTTTCTTTGAATCTTAGCGTTGATTTTTTTTTAACAGCAAACAAAGTTGCATGTGTGTGCTGAAGTGTTTGTTTTAACTTTGAGGCAGAGAGACAGTTCAGAGTCCTGACAGCCTGATGGAAGAAGCTGTCCTTTATCCTGCTGGTTCTGGCTCCGAGATACATAATCGCATTGAAAAAAAATTACACCCCTAAAAATGATTTTGCCCGTTTTGGTGCGTGCCTCCCCGGTGTCAAAATGGTAAATGTCAGCCATCATTTTAAAAATCTAATAGTTTCTTGTTATTCTTAAACTGTATTGCCTGTATTCACGTGTTGCAGCATTGGTAGATTTTTTTTGTCCATTACATCACTTACTTAAAAAAAATATTTTTTTAACTAAACACAATGCAAATCTTTCGCTAGTGCCCTTTGATTGAATGGCAACTGCTATTAAGTAGGAATGAGCCGACATTATTGTTTGCCATCTGGGCGCTAAGGTTTTATATATATACAGATGAACAGAGTTGTCCCCCAATCCTCGACATATACATATATATATATATATATACATATACACACACACACACACATACAAACACACAGTGAAGAGAATAAGTATTTGAACACCTTGCTATTTTGCTATTACTCCCACATAGAAATCATGGAGGGGTCTGAAATTTCCAACATAGGAGCAAGTCCACTGTGAGAGAGATAAACTACAAAGAAAAATTTAGAAATCGCAATGCATGATTTTTTAACAATTTATTTGTGTGATTCAGGTAGTTAGCAGATCTGCGGCACAGTTTTTTCCTTAATTTTTATTCTTCCTTTATTTCTTTTTCTTTTCTTTATTTTTCATTGCCTTTTCTTTGTTTTTTTCCTCCATTTTCCTTCCTTTTTTATTATTTTCTTCCTTTTCACTTTTTTGGGTTCTTTCATTTCCGTTTTGTCATTTTTTTCTAGAGTATTGACTGTCTCAACGTGTGGCAGCATTGTTAGATTCCACAAAGATGCAAATTATTACTTGTTGCATGAGCACAAAGATGTCGGATAAATGGCAAGATTTTTTCTTCAAAGTGAGTAAAGCCATAGCTTTAAACCTTTTCCCCCCATATAAATATCTGAAGGTTCTAACAATTTTTTACCTCTTGTGAAGTGAGTTGAGTCACTGCCACCCATTGTGCCATTGTCTCAAGTTTGCCCTTTTCTAACCTTTTTTTCTATTTCTCATAGGTTTAAATATTGCACACGCACTAGTCAACCATTTGTTAACGTTCCTGTTTGGCCACTGGTAGATTTTTGAGGAATGCGTTTATAATTCTGTACCAATGATGAAACAGTTATCTGGGAACAAGATAATATTATATGTCAGTTTAGAATTAAAATGGGCAGTGGTCCAATTCTGAGAATATTATTGCATGTTCAACAAAGTTAGAAGTACGGTTTTGTCTTTTCAAGTACTGTGTCAATACAGTATCTTTAACGTCAAATAATGTGAATTTCCCAGCGGGGATGAATAAAGTATCTATCTATCTATCTATCTATCTATCTATCTATCTATCTATCTATCTATCTATCTATCTATCTATCTATCTATCTATCTATCTATCTATCTATCTATCTATCTATCTATCTATCTATCTATCTATCTATCTATCTATCTATCTATCTATCTATCTATCTATCTATCTATCTATCTATCTATCTATCTATCTATCTATCTATCTATCTATCTATCTATCTATCTATCTATCTATCTATCTATCTATCTATCTATCTATCTATCTATCTATCTATCTATCTATCTATCTATCTATCTATCTATCTATCTACATTTGTTTAAGTTTGTATAATTTGGGGAACTTAACCAGAAAGTCCATTTGAATTTATCTGCGTGGGTATGGAAAATCTATTGCACGTTGTCAGAAAAAAAGCAAACAAGAAACTTGTCATCTACTACAAGTGTGTTGTCAACATAGTAATTGACATGCTACTCAATAGGGGGTTCATGGCCCCTTTTTAGAAGGTCCCTCGGGTGTATGCTCAGTTTAACACAGTTGCAATGTCAGAGTGTAAACAGAGACTGCATATTGACCGGATTATCGATGCTGTTTATCTATTAGTCAACATTACTGGTAGTTTTCTGTATCGGTTTTACTCTAATACCAACAAATGCAGGGTCTACACCTGTCTCTAGAGGGAGACAGAGTGAAGATCATGATTTGTAACGCATGAAGCAAGGTATACTGTACAGTATTAACAATGAAAAGTACACATTTGTATTATTATTAGACGTTATTGTTACACATCTTGTTTGCTTTTCCCGTGTGATTATTCAGTATGATTATTTACATTTACATACATTGCATCCAATGAGCCACTGTGCAGGCTATTATAATTTTCATTTTGGTTTAATTTTTAGATCTGCCCTCAATAGAAAACAAGAATAAAATAAAATACAATGACTGTAAGGTGTATAGATATACATTTATTGACTTGAAATCTGTGGTTAGAAGGCTAGAGCATGCAATTGTTGTGTTTGTATTTGCTTTATTTACAGAATTTGCTCTAAAATGGCCATTGTTTCAAACTACATTGTTGGGCAAACTTAACAAGAGGACATTTTTGCACTTGACATCGCTCTATAAATGTCACTGACTCAATTATTTGTAAAAATGTACTTTATTTTACAATGAATATTATTGTTTATGTTTTTTTTTTACAAATCATTTGAACACAAGCAATATCAAATATCAATGCTTCCGTTCAAAGGTTTTGGGTTGCTTGAAAATGTTTATAACAAAAAAAAAGAACACACTGTTTTAATGAAAATGAAGCTAACATAAAACTAATCAGAAAAACACCCCTTACTTGGTAACATGGCAAATGACTATGTGTGCTGCAAATACATATTTTTTATGCAATATCTACATATTGTATAGATGCCCATTTCCCGACAGCAGCACTCCAGTGTTCTAATAGTACATAGTGTAAAATAATTGCTTTAGAAAGCTTAATAAATATTAGAAAACCCAATGATGTTAGCAAAGCTCGGGCTTAAGATCGTACCTCAAGGCTGAAAGTGGCGGACAAAACCTTAACAAACACTTAAGGGAAGCTGTGTAATATTTGACCACAAGATGTCATAGTATTGTGCAGTGCAACCCCAAACCAGTGCTATAAAGCACAAAAAAAGGACACAAACTATGCAGACTCAAAGACCAAGTTCATGCTGCAGAGCCCAATGCTTATTTCAGATGTTTTTGGTTGTGAATTGTACGCCACAAGTGTTCCACATGCGCGGAGGAGGACACGTGACGTCACACGCAATGCACTCAGCAAAGTGTATAGAGATATTTGAAAGTTATTGTGCTACCGGAGGATGAACAGAGTTGTCCCCCAAATATGATTAAAATCCAAAACCTCGCTTTCTCTCCATTGAATGCGCTCCGTGTTTTCGTCCGCTTCCTCCCACCTGGTTGAAGGCAGAATTGTGATGTCAGCCGCCTATCGATGGCGTGCAAGACGCATGAATGCGTCTCAACTGTACACACGGCAGTCGCATTCCAAAAGATCAGATACTGCATCGGATTAAGGACCTCATATAAAAGGGGCCAGGCGGCACGGCGGCTGGGTGGTTAGCAAGCAGCCCCAAGATGCAGAGGTTCAGGGTTTTAGTCCAGCTACCACAGCATCCCTGTGTGGAGTTTGCATGTTCTCCTAATGCCAGCGTGGGTTTCCTCCGGGCACTCCGGTTTCTTCCCACATTTCGAAAACAAGCATGTCAGGTTAATTGATCGGTACAAATTGCGTGTGAATGGTTGTCTGTCAACAAGTTCAGGGTGTCCCCTGCCCACTGCCCGAAGATGCCTGGGATGGGCTCCAGCACCCCCTGCAACCCTGCTGAGGATAACGGTGCAGATAATGGATGGATGGATGAAAGGGGCTTTGGTCTGGTGTGAAAAAAATCAGATGTGTGCCATTCAGACTCACTTTAACAGATTGGATACAAGTCGCGTTCGTGCTAAAAAGAAATAAACAATGGAAGTAAAGAAAAAGGACAAAAAATGGAAAAAGAACCCAAAAAGAAAAAGAAAAAGGGGACAAAGAAAAAAAAAGTGGAAAAAGAGAAAAGAGAAAAGAGAAAAGAGAAAAGAGAAAAGAGAAAAGAGAAAGAAAAACATAAAAAAATAAGGAAAAAAGCGGACAAATCAATTAAGAAATAGAAAATAGCAAGGGAAAAGATGCAAAAAAGCTCGGAAAAAATGAAAAAAAAAAGATTGGGGAAAAAAGACAGGTTTTTCATTTTCGAGGGTACTCTTAGCAGCAAGATGACAGACAATCATGCCAGCTCCTCATCAGCAGTTGCCATACAAACAAGAGATACAAGAGAAACATTTGCATCGTGTTTAGTTAAAAATAACCTGGATAAATGTCCCTTTAAATCAGTACAACCCTTGAAATCCATGATGAATTTTTATTTTCGCTCTCCTCTCAAAGCATCCACTTCAAGCAGATGAAAAAGTAATATTCCAGCAATAAAGCTTGATTTACATCCCCACCGCCATTCTCCCTCTTCCTTTTTTATTTGATCATTTAGACGGGATCATATAACTGTATATCAGACACAAATGAAATCAGGTCCCGCGGACATTAAGGCCGTGTCTCTCTGCGGCTAACATCCCCTCCAACCCGAGCAGGCAACTCTACAGCAAGCCAAGGGCAGGGTCCCATTCATTTTCAGGCCCATTTCCTCTTATGATTAGGCCATCAATCAATCGCGGCGTTCGGTCTCATCAGGCGGACAGGATTATCTCCCCATCTCCCACTTTGGACTCCCACCCCCCCACTCACAAAGCGGGGCATTAACATCAGCTCAAGTATCACCCCAACAAAAGCATCGTGCCACAAACACACGCCCTCTCATTTGAGTCATCCCTCCGTCAGCCATAACTTCTTCTGATACAACCCTGGGTTGGTGCTCACGCATACTCGTGTACCTGCATAAGAGTTTGTGTGTTAGGTGAATCACTGCAACAGGGAGGTAAAAATATATAGCATAATATATAACATATACAGCCCAAGCACACTCCACGGCACTTGTTAGGGCTTCCGAAAAATGCTTATGCAATTTTGCTGTTCTTACTCTATAAAGTCATATGAGGTGATGCAGATAAACTAAGGATGGATGTACCTGCTAAAAAGACAATAACAATGCTAATTGGAATTGGAATATGGTCATAAATCAGGGTTAGTGTTGGAAAACAAATACACGTGAGTAAATAGTTTTTTTTCATCACAATACAGTGATCCCTTTCTGTATCGCCGCTTACTTATCACGGTTTCGCTACTTCCCGGATTTTATTCAAACATCAAGTTCTGCAATCTGATTGGCTAAACAGTAGCAAGCCCCTTTTCTACCTGTCAATAAAGTGTCTGTCGGAGTTGTCCACGGATCCCTTAACCGCCCGGGTCGTCAGGGCACCACATCTTGTGGTGTGTCTTGGGCAAGTACAGCCGGGCGGCGCCCATCCCTCTTCGGGCCATTTCTTTGGGTAAGGGTCAACTCCCCCGCATGAAACTTATAGTACTGGTTTCCATGGTCACTTGTAGCAGGATATCCCTACTGAGAGGATTCAGATACAGCACCTTTATCATCTGGTCATTCCGCTCAAAAGAAACGAGCCAGATCTTGGCATTGACAGGAAGCCGCGCGTCAGAACAGATCCCTCAAAAAAATTCTACTCTCCTAAAAATTTGATGATACCGGTTATCAGAATCCGCCCATTTTGAAGAATCATGGGTTTTTGTCCAGCAAAAAAACACCTTTTTCTTTTAGGTAAAGGATGTAATGCACTTTTTAGCTAACTATACACATACGTAAAACAGCTTGATTGAATATACATTATATATGCGCAAATCTCCTTAATTCTCAATTTTCTCTAAAAGAGGTCAATAAAACTCTCTGGAACCATAAATGTAGTAAAAAACAAGAGGGAGATGCTTTCTTTTGCCAACAAAATTGGACTTCTACCAGTACCTAGTGGCTCCCTAGCGTTTCTTCAAAAATGTTTGATAATGGAAAAATACATGGTTCCTGTAGGACAGACCCGGAAGGTAAATGCAGTCTCATATTATTCACATCATGTGGACAAAGTATCATGTAGTGTGGATTGTGTCCTTAATGCACACAATTGTGCAATAAAATGCCCAAATTATTAAAAAAAATATATATAATAAATAAAAACGTTTTAGGGTACAGTTCTTTAATTTGTTAATCAAATATTTGAGCCTGTAAATTGGGTTAGTTCTTGAGTAATAAATAAATAATAAACAAAAGTTTCTACTTTGCAGGTTTTGACTAAAGAGGGACGTTTTTGAAATGCAACCCTTGCGAAAACAGAGGAATTACTATCAACATATTTTAAGTGTTTTCATAACACCTTGTTTAAAAGCATCAGCATTATATGGTAGCATGCCAAAAAGAAAAAGGGTCTATTAGTAAGAAACATTGACATAAAACATTAAAATTACTTTCAAATTCAATCACTATTTTTTAATGTTTATATTTCGTGCTAAAAATGAACATTTCCCCTCTACACACACCCTCACTAAAAAAATGGAATCCCTCTTAAGAGCATAAAGCTTTTTGATGTAGAAATGCTAATTCCGATCAGTGCACAGTCACACCTTAAATACGCATGAGCTTTTAGTGACCATGTTCTGTGCTAATAGAGTATAACGCCTAAGAGACATTTCTTACCGTGCTAATGTCTCATGAACGTAGGAAGCAAGTGAATTGGCACATAATTCCCACCCTTTTGCACGAAAGAAAATCTAGTTGCACAAAGGAACTACTACTTGTGGGCGATACTGGATCGGTTTGATCTAAATAAATGCTTGGTTGTATCAATCAATAGCGATCCGAAACCTGAACAAAGACTTTAGGCACTAAACTGTTTCATGCTTTGTTAAAAAACTACAATTCAAACTTTGGCACGATAAAATATAAAAACAGATATTTACATTTCAACTGAACGAAATAGAACAAATCCAAGAGAGTCAAATCAAAAAGCAGCAATGTAAAGAAAATACAAATAACAATGTACACATGTCAATTAAACCTATCATCGAACAATATTTTGAAAACAAAGTCAGAATTCTTTTTTTCTTCTTCAATATTTGTTAAATTTTGGATTTGAATGTATTTCTAACAGTTTTTTAGTTTTACTTTTTTTTTCTTCTTGTTTCGCAAAAACATTGATAAAAATAACCCTTAAAGTGAACAAACAATCTGCCAGCTGAACAATTATTTACTAAATTCTAAATTTTTTCCACCTTCTGCTTATAAGGGGACAGGTCGCGGGGGCAGCGGCCTTAACAGAGAAGCCCGGACCTCCCTATCCCTAGCCACTTCTTCCAGCTCATCCGACGGGATCCCGAGGCATTCCCGGGCCAACCTAGAGACATAGTCCCTCCTGTGTGTCCTGGGTCCTTCCCCGGGGCCTCCTGCCGGTGGGACATGCCCGGAACACCTCCCGAGGGAGGCGTCCAAGAGGCATCCTTGTCAGATGCCTGAGCCACCTCAATTGGCTCCTCTCAATGCGCAGGAGCAGTGGCTCTACACAGAGTCCCTCCCAGATGACTGAGCTATTCACCTTATCTCTAAGAAAGAACCCAGAAGCCTCGTTTCAGCCACTTGTATCCGGGATCTTGTTCTTTTGGTCATAACCCACAGTTCAAGACCATAGTTGAGGGTAGGAACGTTTTCAAGTATAGTAACACATTATTTAAAATCAACAAAATGGTCTGCAAGATTTTTACTGTGGTTGATTTGTTACTATTTCAAAGGGCAATTCTTAACAGCACCACCAAACAAATGTATTCAAAATATTTATCTCTACCGACTCGTGAACAGATGATATAAAAAAAGGGAAAAACATAGTCATCTAATAGGAGTGGATGAATGACAGTTGTTTGTGTTAGGTTTTTGCAGGGCGGACCTGAGTGAAAACGAAGCTTAACTGACAAAAAGTTGCTCAAAAAAATTATAATTAACATTGAAATAGGGAACAAAGTAACAAACTAGGATTCGTAAAACTAGTAATCAGCTGTCCAAACAAAGAAAAAAAAAACCTGGAATGGCAGTGGAAATACAATGTACAAAGTGACAAACACGTGAGCATTAAACAACTGTCAACAAAATGTACAAATCAGAAACAGAAAGAAAAAACAAAATCGGCTTCAGCAAAGACAGTGAAAATGCAATGACCCAAAAATGTCTGTTATCCTTAATACCGTTATAAAGGGTCAGGATATTTAGGGACAGGTGTATGGTACATCGGGCACACCTGTTCCAAACCTGGTTGGCACCCACTGGTGGAAAGAGGCATACCAAACCCTAACAGCTTGGCTGACCACTGGAAGAAAGACACAATACTGAACAATGTCATGTTTTTTTTTTGCAAAAATAAAATGAGGACGTTTCCTGAGGCACTCTACATAAGGTCTCACTGCACACTAGCGTGCCCCCGCAGCCGGGTGGAAAACACTGGCTTAGACATTATCAAGCAAAGTTGATATTAGTTTTTAAAAAATGAACACACAACAAGCAGAAACTGGGTTAAGAAACTGTGTGTGATGTAAAAGTAAGAGCAATACAATGAACTAATTTAAATGTTCAACAGTAATAATGGCTCGCAGGAATCCCAAAATTAGTCAGATGCTCTTTTTTTTTTTTTTTTTAAAAATCTGGTACTTGGGGCATGTGTAAATTAGCCGGCCAATGAAATAGCCTCTCGTGGTTCGTAATGAGACGATGACTTGGCAACATCTTTGTAACAAACTAAGATTATCGTCCTTTGGCAGCTCATTAGAGCGTTGGCTCAGGCCATTCCCCCCTACAGCCTTTAATTCAATTGTAATGATTACAAAAGTACAGAATGGTCAACAGCTATGTGACTATGCGTCTTGCCAGCAGGCACACATTTTTGGAACTTGTTTTTCACATGAAGCTTCCATGACTCTTAATCCCTCTCACAATGTTGATGGTAGCCGTTCTCCATATACCTTTGAAGTCATTTGCTACTTTGATGGATTGATCACAATTGAATCAACGCATTTGCAATTTATTCGATTATCTTACTTTGCGTATACGTTGACAACCACAGAAAAAAGTCCTGTTTTGTATAAGCTTCGACATCTTCATAATCAAGGGTCTCAAATTGAATTTATTTGGGGGCCGCTGGGGCTATTGTCTGGGTGAGGTTGGGCCCAATCGGGTTTTCCAAAAGAAAACCTCAGGTAAAAAAAAAAATCCGCTGTTCTCCAATATCATTGAAGAAAATGCTCCAGAAAAAAAGGTCTAAAAATAAAAAACTTCGATAAGTAATATGAAAATGTATCCAGTAATAAATGAATCCATGTTTCATGTGGGCTGTGCGTACATTAAAGGGACTGTGTGCATTACTTCAAAACAAAGCGCAAAGAAAAATAGTCAAGTGTCTAAACTGCATGCTTTTTCTTCTCATGTTTGGCCCAGCCCAGGAAAGAACGAAAGAAAAAAAAATGAAAGAAGGAAAGGAAAGTAGTAAAAAAAGAATAAAAAGAAAAAGAAAAAAAGGAAAGAAAGAATGTGCATTAGCTTAAGATGTGATTTTAAGTTGACAATGTATTATTTGCCCTAATGTAGGTTTTAGATCAGGGGATGGTGTCATAATAGTCTGTGGTTTGCAAAAATTTGTGGTCTGTGCAGCTCTTTGAGACTCTTTGTGATTAAGGGCTATACAAATAAACATGACTTGACTTGAAAAAGAAGGAAAGAAAGAGAAAAATGAAAGAACGTAAGTATTATGGAACCAGTAAAGGAAAGAGCGAGGAAAGAAGGAATTAGGTAACCAACAAAAGAGAGAAAGAAAGACATCAATAAAGAAGGAAATAAAGAAGAAGTGAGGCAAGAAAAAAGAAAGAAAAAATGAAAGAATAAAGGAAAAAAAGCCAAATGGAAAGACATAAGAACAAAATCAGCAAAAGAAAGAAGGAAAAAAAACAGGAAAGAATGAAGAAAAAAAGAAGCAAAGAAACCGGGAAAGAGGGAAAAAGGAAAGATAGCCAGGAAAAAGAAGGAAAGTCAAAGAATGAAAAAAGATCAAAGAAAGAAAGAAGAAAACAAAAACACAAACACTAAGACATCCTCCAGAACTTCTGATTTCTATTCGGGGTTAATCACAAGCACTTCGAAACGGCAAATTGCTTTTTCTGTTCACTACATTTTCAAATCTAATTTAAGTTGCTAATACTAAAATAACAAACAAAACAAAAACCTCCAAGTCGCTACAACAAAACCCCAATCTGATTATAATTGTTATTAGACGTTTTTACTTGGACCTGACAAGACGGACCGACCTTCAGATGAGCAGGGAGTGACCTTGCTTGTACTCCGGATTGGTTTTAATCACCGGCTGCATTAAAGGTAGAATTAAAGCCCGAGAGCACTTGCTACATATGTTTGGAATAAGACTGAATTATCATTATCCTTTATATTTAAAAGTAATTAGAATTTGTCATTTCTTTCCAAGTCTGGAGTGAAAGACGTCGGGTGGTCCTGGTGGGGGTTGACAGGTTAATTGAGGAATAATACCCTTCAGAGTGATGGATTTTGGTGACTTGAGATGTCAGAATCCATTATAGGAAAATTTCAAAGAACAATTAATGGGGGAGGCTGGCTGCAAAATTATTTCTATTTAAATTCCCCCGGTGCCGCTCTTGTCTTATTATTCATGTTCTGCATTAAACGTCCAGACATTGTTGTCTGTGTTTTGGCTCACTCCCACCGCCCAACAGAGTTATGCACAAACAAGGCCTAATTAATGATCTCATTCCTACATTAAATCAAGTAGCACAGTTGCCGAATTGAGAATCGTTTATTAAAATAATATACAGATCATGCCATTCACGACACCTTATCAACATGCGACACAATTTCTGTAAATTCTGGACTACAGAACTCAATTGATTTAAAGCCGAATGCGCAGTTTTTAAGGAAGAAACTCAACTTTGTTTTTGTACTAGCTGCACCGGATTTTAAGAGCCAGGCTTAAACAGCCATAAAAATAAACTCACCCACGGGCATTTCCTATATTTTTAAAAATCAGCGGGGAAATGTCTAGTACTAAAAAGAAACACAACGGGCTGGGATTAAGACACTCATATACACAGGAGTGCGACAGAACATTCTAAAAACAAAACTAAATGTAGCGTACTGGCTAAAATTCAGAAGCCCATACAATCCCAATAGCCTGTACACATGCTGAGCCATGTGATTGATTTCAAGCTACCCCATTCCTTGCGCACATGACAAAGTGATAGATAGGAGATCAAGTATTTCTGAAATTACAGATACAAATTTTATACACCAGTGATTGTAATCTTTCTAACAAACAGTGTTGGCTGATTGAATATTTTAGTATGGTAGCAGGTGACTAAAGATCAGGTATATTTTTCCTGTAGGGCAAAAAACTGTGACATCATATCAGGCTGTTATCTGTGAGATAACGGTCACCCCAACAATTATCGTGTGCTCTTCCTTAGGGCCCGGTCACACAGCCTTTCACTGGCGTATCGAGGCTGAATCACGGCCAGAAATTTCTGCCCGTGAAGCAGACGCTGTTGGACGGTTTGAGATCGCGACACAGACGAGATACAGCCGTGCTTTACACGCGGTAAGAAATTCACACGCGGTTGGCCGCGCGAAAAAGTTTTGCGCCGCTCAAAACTTTAGACCACGGGTAACCGCGGGCGGCACACGTGGTACACACGAGGTAATGACGCGGTAGAGACGCGGAAGTACGTGCTACGGCCGCGGCCAGGGCGTGGTTACACGCGGGTACGACGCGAAATAGATTTACATATTTGATTTTTAATCTTGAATGTGCATTTATCAAGACACATGATTTTTAGATCTTGAATACATTTGTGGATCTGAACAATATGTGTGCAAATATTTTTGAAACAGATCTCTCCCCATATAGGTGTTGGGTCAAAATGAGGGTAATACAGTATGTAGCTTACAATTTCGGTTGGAGTTTAAATGGTGAGAATATATCTGTTTTTGCGACAAATCTCTCCTAAGCCTTTCACGGGCGTATCGAGGCTGAATCACGGCCAGAAATTTCTGCCCGTGAAGCAGACGCTGTTGGACGCTTTGAGATCGCGATACAGACGAAATTCACACGCGTTTGGCCGCGCGAAAAAGTTTTGCGCTGCTCAAAACTTTAGACCACGGTTAACCGCGGGCGGCACACGTGGTACACACGAGGTAATGACGCGGTACAGACGCGGAACTACGTGATACGGCCGCGGCCAGGGTGTGGTTACACGCGGGTAGGACGCGAAATTTTACCGGGTAATCGCGGGTGGAGCACGGTCATAGCACGTTTGTTCTGCGCCTTTATCGCGGTGTTATCACGAGAATTAGCGTGTGTAACGCGTGTGACGGTCAAACGCCTTTCTCCGCGTATATCCAGCGCGATTTGCCGAGCACACGTCAGTTGTGCTCGAGACGTCAAGGGGTGAACATGGATCCCCGTCACCGTAGTGACCTCGTTTTAATCCATTTTTATTTCTTGACATTTCTTTTCATTTCGTAACAAGATAATAAAATAAAAATGAAAAACTATTACAATAATAACATATTGGCTTCTTCTTCAGTGCCATAGCTTGAAATCTTTATCTTCACGGGACTGTGACTTGAGCGGTTATGATTTCTACAGCCCGGCTCGGCAGCTTTTATACCCGTGGTCCACACGCGGAAAGGACGTGGAACTGACGCGATGAGGAAGCGGGTTGGCCAATTTTGCGCATTTTCTACCGCGGGCAACCACGGGCAAAAAAAAACCCGCAAAATTTTACCCGCGATACTGTAATTGTACAGAACTTTAGTCAGTATAGTAAATTACAGTTTCCGCCAACGAAAAAAAAGAAAAAATAATAAACTGCAATGTTTAAAACGCAAACAAAAAGGAATAGCCTGCAGCCCAAAGTTTCCGGTGGTTTCAGCATTAAACACTCAGTAATCCCTTATTTCTTGCGGGAGTTGCATTCCAAAAACGTCCCGGAATAGTCAAAACCCATATAGTAGAAAAATGTATTCATTTATTAGATATCAGTAACATATATGATTGTAACAAAATAACAACTAGAGGTCTACAAATAAAAACCCAGAACCCAGAATAACGGTTGAGATAATGGTCTTTATTGTCATTATACAATAGGACAATGCAATTGGAGGGCTTCTCCAGTCTTATAAAATAATGTAGAGAGAGGTCAGCTCACTGCATGCTAGCATCAGGGATTCCCAGGTCGAACCAGATGAGTGATGGCTAAAATACAACCGTTACGAATGTAGGGGTTTCCCACGACTTTTAGCTCCAGGTAATCCATTTTATCGGTAATAGATCTGCGGTTGCTGAGAGACAGGTTTGGCAGTGGTGGCTTGTCAGAGTTGTTTCGTGGCCATAACAGTAGGCCTTGCCATTACACGCCTCAGTCTCTTCCCGGATCCGGTAACAGTACATGGAGCGCCCGGTAGTGACCTTTGCGCTCTTCTGAGTTTCCTCAGAGTCAGATTTAATTGCTTTCTTTTTATTGCAGTGTTGGGCATGTTACTTCAAAAAAGTAATTAGTTATAGTTACTTACTACTTCTTCCAAAAATTGAGTAAGTAACTGAATTACTCTGTAGGAAAGTAACTAGTAACAAGGGAAAGTAACCATTTCCGTTATTCAATAAATAAGTTGTTGAATGTCAAAGAATTTGACATTTTCTGAGCCAATACAAAACACAGTTTACCCG
Source organism: Urocampus carinirostris (assembly GCF_059441175.1). Lineage (NCBI taxonomy): Eukaryota > Metazoa > Chordata > Actinopteri > Syngnathiformes > Syngnathidae > Urocampus > Urocampus carinirostris. The sequence goes on from NC_142352.1 coordinate 38,242,134, forward strand.
TAGAGCTTGGAATTACGACCATTTTTAGAGGACCAGCTTTTTCAGCTCAGCTCACTAAAAATAGTTAGCTCTCTCAGGTCGCAAAGGGCTTTTCAGGTTGTTTTTGTTGCTTTAATCTCTATTATGTAACATTATATACATATTGACTTCAAACAGGGGGAAAATAAAGAAAACAATTCTAAAATTATAAATAAAAGAAACAAAAGGAAAAAGAGAGATAAAAGAAGAAAAAATGGGAATAAAATTGACAATTTATATAAACATTAACACTAAAAAACACGGAAAATAAATTAAGAAAAAATATTTATAAATCTACAAAAAAAAAGATGAAACTCAAAACACTTATAGCGTTTTTATACTTAACAAATGTAAAGTCAAACTCACATAATCCCAAAAAAAAGAAACTTGACAAATCACAAGAGACATAAGCAGTCTCAGAGGGAACAGTTCTTGATTGGTTGGGATCCTTCGTTCAATTAAAAGATGCGGCTCGTAGAGACATTTCGTTCACGAACGACACAAATCGGGTGTTGTCAAAACTTACCCCCAATATCGCCTTTTCTTTCGGCGCTTAGTAAATACTTGAGTCTTACTTGCTATCTAGCTTTATGATAGTCACTATTTTGAATAGCAACATGATTAAAAAAAACGATGTTAACTTGGACGAGCGGAAAAAGTAACGTGCCACTTTTGATCGTCAGTAACAGTGCCGCCGTTGTAACCGCGGAAAAAGTAAACACTTAGACTACCCCGTTATTAAAAAATAGCGCTGTTGCATATTGGCATAATTTATCACGTAGTTATTCCCAACACAGCGTACACCAGCCTATTTCAGTCGCGCACACAATCTTGCTTAACAACCCAACACACAAACATACACAAGGTATTCCCCAAACTGCCTCTGTGATAGCATTTGCTGCATGTCTTCTGCTGCAGAACACAATGCATGACCAAAATCTGCAAAGAATGGAATCCTCAAAAAGAAAACCACAAAACAGCGAGGGATTACTGTATTTTTAAGTATTGTGTGACTGACTGTGATCATTTTCCAAGACCCTATGTTTCCAAAAGGAGCAAGACGATAAAGGGAAGCGGATAAAAAGGTGATTACTGGCTTGGTGATATTTTCAAGAACAGGGGGGTCGGGTGTCAACACTTGTGTCAATAAATTTGAAGTGTGACATGCTTTACTGCCTTCTACTGGCCAAATTACGCCTCGCCACTGCTCCACAATGGGTGTTTCTAATGGCACGTCTTCTTAATCATGTTATTTTAGGCAGTATAAATTAGGAAGTATGCATACTGTGGTTGTTACCATATTGTAAAAAGTTCCAATATTATGGGTGGAAAAGGTGGTAATAGGTCTTTGTATCCTACCGATTTGGTATCAAATTCGGCGTAACAAATAAATGATGCCGTTCTCTGAGGCTGTGCTTGCATACACACATTAACATTATGCAGAGGACAACAAATGGGTGTCTTAATATTTATTGGACGCACTCTTTTCTCGCCAGCCCGTCCCCCCATCCTTCGGACAGCTGGAAACAAAACTCATCCCATTCGTTCTGCTTTTCGCTCTTCCCACTAAGGATCCCCCCTCGCCCCCACCACACAATCCCCCTCACTGTCGTAATAGGATCTGCAGGAATCATTCAAAGGCTAGATATAATTTACTGCTTGCTGTGCACGATGACCCCTCCCACTTTCACCCCCTTTCCCGATCGCACAAGGTGCCCTGCGGATGAACTAATCATACTTGAAATATTATTTCTGCTTCTTATTCCTCCATTTTATGAAAGGCTCCTTTTTATGGTGCGATGGGTTTTAACCCCTGCCTGGTCCTGCCAAGCAAGGGGGGAGAGGCGAGTGTGTTTGTCTGTATGCTGCAGATGACTGACAAAAACAGCTAAATTACATTTATTTCTTTGTTTGAATACCTGCTTTATATGGCCGGTCTTTTTGATTCATTTCTGATTTTTCCTGGGGATTGCTATAGAGTAAAAATAGCTTACTTTAACAATGTAATAATGTAGCAAAAAATAGTAAGACACAATGTAAATTTGCAGTCTTGACTTCTTCATGCTCTGTGTAATTTTCAGTAATGGCTCACTGTATCCAGGTTTATTCTTTGCAGTTTTGATATTTCGCAGACTTTGAATTGAATTTTCTTTATTATCATTGATATCAACTTGTCATGAATTGTGTTCTGCAGCAGACAGCGCACAGCAAACGCTAACACGGGGGCAGTTTTGGGAAGGTTTTGTGTTTGTGAGTTGAGTGGGCGTGACTGAACTTACGATAGATTACTGTATGCTGTCAGTCAAAAAGCGAGGCGAGGAGTCAATGTGTCCACCCACCCAAAATAAACTGCAAAGCACAGCTACAGCAGCTTGTTACACTAAAAAGGAAGTCTTTAATTAAATCGGATTCTGAGGAAAGTCAGAAGAGTGCAAAGAAATGCTGATCACCAGCGGGCTCTCTCTGGATTGTTATTGTGTCCGTGAAGAGACTGAGGTGGTGTCAGGCAAAAAAGCAAGGCTGTAGGTATATCCTACTGCTACAGCTAGGCTACATAACAATCTCTTTAGCCACCCTTGTATTTCACCAACGCCATATCCATTATCCATGAAACAGTTTTCCCTGGAGCTGAAACTTGTTGGAATCTGCCACCTTCAGGACTCTTGTATTTTATTAATCACAGCGACCTAGTATAATTTGAGGAGCCCCGATGATAGCGTGGAGCTAGCTGGCTGCTCTCTACATTGCTATCTTACACTGAAGGAATCAGCCCTCCGATTTCATTGTACTATTGTATTTTGACAATATAAACCATTCAAAAAACTGCAATTTGGTGTTCTGTGGGTTTTTTATGGATCTATTTTTGTTTTTTGTTAGTCGTGTTTGTCACTGATATCTAATGAATAAATAAATGTTTGTACTTCAAGGGTTTTGAATATAGTGGGACTTTTTGGGAACGCAGGCCCCGCAAAAACAAAGAATTACAGTATCCAGCTTTCAGGAAATAAAACAAAAGCTTTTGGAAACTCCAATCAAGAGAGACCAAAGTATATAAATAGATTCAAACAGAAACACTCAGCAAATCAACAACAAACGTATCACATCTGGCAGAAATTTGGTCAAGTTTAAGTCGACCTAAAAAAGGAGTACTCAAATGAACAATGTTATGTTATAAGGGCCCTTACAAGTCTTCACAGCAGTTTTATTAATACGTGCAGTGAAATGCGGTGAGATTTGTGACTGGTGAGGCACATTCGGATTCAGAAACAAATGAATCTAAATCTCATTCCTCATTTGATTGGCAGAGAAAGAGAGAAAACTATAAATTGTGGTATGGAAAAATGATTTTATTGTCTTATTAGAAAAATTTGAAAAAAGAAATGAGAGAAACATACGTGGATGACTCTACTTGCTGTTAGATTGCTTGCACTATCACTAATTTTATTGTTTGGGGCTGCGGTGTGCGCCCAAGAGAATCCCTGGTCTCACTACCGCCCTCTGCCATGAGACAAGAGAATTGTGTGCGTTACTCTGCATCTGCAGACGCTCAGCACAGTAATACCTTGCATGAGAGGTAAGATCTTGGGCCCGAGCCCGAAACCGACCGGAAGCCGGCCCGAAAATCGGGCTTAGAATGTCAATCATTAAGTCGGCTTCTCTCTCCCAGTTTTTTTTCCCCTTTTTTTCATTTTCTCCCTTTTGTGGAATATCTGCACAACATGCACTTACACCTACTAAAGTAATTATTTAGATAAAGAAAATGCTTGCCAAACTATCTCCAAATCACTAAACCCAAAGAAATATTTGGCCTCTGTGTAGTGGTAAAAGACACGCCGCTTCCTCCTTCCACCTCCCTCACGTCAGACGTAATTTCTGCTTCTTGCCTATAGCTTACTGGCTTTATTAACTTTCTTTTTGCTTTTCGGACAAATATTACACTATTAGCTGCTTGTATTCTGCAGAATATAATTTTCTTTTCGATGCAATTTCAGTCAGTTTCACTTTCACTTTTGTTAGTTGCACATTCTGGCGCTGAACTGTTCATTTTGGCGCTGCGCTTGCAGTGCACCCTTGATTTGAAGGACTCAGCCCCAAGTAAACCCCAAACTGTGTAGTTCAGCAGAAACTCACAGTTCAGCACTGAAGTTCGCAGGGCCGAGGTAAAGCTTCGGGTTTATTTCGGTCTTAATCTTTCGAGTTTTTAGGCCCGGTCCTACTACTGCCTAGCAAACAAATTGTATCAATGCTATTCATAACAAAATGTGATAACTCAGCAATTGTGTAAAGTTGAATCAGAAAGAACTTCAACGCCGAGTAAACATAACAATTTATTTATTTTCAATTGTATATCCATTGTATATCTCCACGATGACAGGTGAGGCACAGCCACTCCTGCCTCCCCTGACTGAGTCATTTTATTCAACTTTGGCCATTTTGCTGCGTGCCTAAAATCACATCAGGTGATTTATATATATAATTTCTTATATTATATAATTTATGCAAAAACAGGCCCAGCCAGATAAGAGGGGTTTTGGGGTTTTTAAGGGTTATTGTTCTATCTTCGTTATTCATTATCCATTATCCGTTATCGGTCAGTTCATAATACGCTACAAAGCCTAAGCCTCTTACTCTCAGCCAAAAGGCCAAGCTAAGGTCCTAGCCCTAAAGCCTTGCTGCGATCATTGCAAATGCACCATTCCCGGAGGTACTGCAATACCGGGCCGATGCGTGGAGTGGACAGAGCAAGATCTTATCCCATCTACGGATTGCACAAATTAAAGATCATAGAACAGTCCAATGTTTATGAAAACACCACCGAGGCTGAACCACGGCCAGAAATTTCTGGCAGAATCAGTTTAAATAAAATACTTGAATATTTTTAGCAGAAAACAAGAGGAAGTATAGTCTCATACTGACTTTCAAGGTGAAAGTAACAAATTATTTAAGCAGCTAATTGTTACATAAGAAAATGTGATAATAACGTATGTTTTGTGGATGAGCAGTTGTGATAATACGAAGCACAGTCATAAAATGTGAAACAGCAATGAAAAAAAGGGGAAAAATGAGGCCATATTGGAGGAGGTAGACCACAAGCAGCCATCAGCTGCTCACTTGTGCTTAGGGAACACATTTACTTCTCATTGATTCCCCAAGCTTTAGTCAATTTCTTGTCACTTTTCATTGCCTGTGCATGTGATCTCAGTTTAGCAGCTAAGAAACAACACATGGATCACTGAGACAAGAAAAGAGGCAAACAGTACCCTTATACTTAACTACTCTAAAGCCTATTTGGGACCTTTGCATGCAAAGTGATATAAGAAAAGAAAACATAAGATGCATTAGTTAAAAGTGTAAATACAAATTATTCACCCCAAACGAGTAAATGCATACAGTAAGGAGATTATATATCTTCGATAACAGCGTTCCAGATGCAACTCAATAACTCAAACTCGGCGGTCAACCACAGTTAAACAACAGATGTTCCAACCCAACATTTTCCATGAATCACTCAGAAGAGTTTAGTATTTTTTCAACTTTATTTGTACACTGATCCCCTCTCTGTTTAATGTTTAATTTCCCCGGACTCGCTACTTTGCGGCTTTTCATTGTACATTTTGTTCCGCATTCTGATTGGATAAATAGTCATGGGCGGGGCCTTTTCTGCCTGCGTCTGCTTATGCTTGAATAACATTGATGACTATGTTGTACACATATATGAAAACGGTTAACAATCCTACATTACCTGAGCTAGGTGGCTTGACAGAAAATAATTTAAAAAGGAGCACTTATTAAAACACAGATAAAAATAAACGTGTATTCAGATGTGTACAACAACTTGACAATTGGTAGGATTCCAGACCCATTATTTTTTTTAATTCATTATTTTACTTATTTAAATATTAGTCAAGAACAACACCATTTACAGGCGCAAGTATTTGTTAAACAAGTAACCACTGCACTTTATAAATGTCTTCCCCCTTTCAAATAAGTTCTCTACTGTCAAATTCTAATAAAAAATAAATAAATCCTGTTTTATTGCACAACTTTATGAATTAAGGACCTGATCCACTTTACATGATACTTTTCCGCCATCCTGTGGCCATTATGGAAAACTGTGTTTACCTTTCGGTTCTGTCCTACAGGAATGATATATCTTTTTATCATCAAACAATTTTGAAAACGCGCCAGGGAGCCACAAGGGACTGCAAAAATTAGTATGACGTTCCTGAGCAGGTTTAGCGGGTATGGAGGTCCAAGTTTGTTGGCCATAGAAAACGTATTCCTTTGTTTGGCCAAACAGAATGCTGTTCTGCATTCTGTTTGGCCAAACAAAGGAATACGTCAGTGCACAATTAAAATCCGTGAAGCAGTGATCCAGCGATAACCAAAAGCGCGAGGTAGCGAAGTGTCTCAGTACATAAAGCCATTCAATTTTGCATCACTGTCTATGTTGAGTACATTAAGGACCATTGCCTGTTTGTGGCTTTAATGACAAGTAAGAGGGGGCTGCTGTCGCCATAGAAACAAACAAGATTAAATACATCATACCTTGTTATGTTAGTCAAGAGGGGTTGTTTCAGTCAAAAATTAATACATCACAGGAAGGGGAACCGAATGGGAAGACTGCTCAGCATTTATCACAAGGTCGCTAATTGCGACATTAATTTAGCACTGCGGAAAGAGGCGCCGGTCCGCAGTGGATGTTTGGTGACCTTGGCCCTGATATGTTGAGAGTGCATGGGGAAGACAGTGAGGGCGATAGAGAAGGCGAACAAAGATTGGGTGTGTGCTGCTGCGGGATGGGCAAAGGCCCCAGGCACTCAATGCTGCACATTAATTGCATATGATTCACAACTGGCGAAAAAAAAAACTGGCATTAAAGTCTAGGATGAGGGGAAAGAAGTGACCTGAGGTTTGTCATTATCTGCAATGTATTTTTACAGTAGCTTGAGTGATGCTGCTCTAAGTCGTGGCTATTGAATTGTCCTTTTGTCTTTGTCGCTGAAACCTCTAAATTGTTCATTAAACATTTACGTAGTGCTGAGTAATTATTATAGCTGAACATTGATTTTAGAATTTGGAATAAAATACATTCTACATGTAATGTAAATGTGATTCCCCAATGTAATGTGATTTTTATTTGATAATTTAAAAAAAGAGCATTGCCTTGCAGAACATTATCATCACCACCAAACATCGAAACTTTGTGGTCCTTCGAAATACAACAGATGGACTAGAAAAGTAAGGAGCCAAAATTCGTCTGTTTTTTAGTTTGTGTGTTACTCGTAAGGCAATTGTGAGGTTGCCAGGGCCCCACCTAAGGTGATGTTGAAGCATAATGCAGAAGCACACATAAGTAAATGGGAAGTCAGGTATCGAGGCAACAGTATCTAGAACAGCAGAGGTTGCAATCCTGGTCTGAGAGGCAGGCGAGCGGTTGATGATCCAGCAGGCAGCAGTTCAAAAATTCAGCAGGCATTAGTCGTGATGGAGAAGGGGTCAATACACTGTATAGAAAAAGTCTGTGACACCAAAGCTTGGGGTGCGACAGTGGTGTGACAATATGCTCGTCCCAACATTTTTTTTGTTTCTATTTATTAGTGTAGCATGAAAGTTGTGAAATTAAGAGAAACCCTGCTTCAAATACATTCCAAGTGCCAACCCAACCCCGAAGAAAGCCTCACTTACACATCTCTTCTGGTCCTGGTCCCTCGTTGGTGTTTTAACATGGTGTCATGCCGATGGCGCTACAGTTTGAATGCATCAAATACGTTCAATGAGCTGCTCCGAGGTTACAGGGTACAAGTATGTTGTTGTTTTCTAAAGGATGACCATATGGAGACAGAGGAATAAATTCATAGTGAAAACTATTTTACCTTTTCAAACAATGTGAAATGCTCCTGCTGCAGTTATCGAGTCACTAAAACGTCTTGAATGAACGTGTGTATGCGAGTCCAAAACTACAAACTAAAGGAGTTAGTTATTTTTGAACAAGCTAATTTTAAAGCGCCAGTTTGATTTTTTTTCAACAGTAATGGGTGAATAACAAAATGACAATGTAATAAATAATCATACTGAGTATAATACAGTGATGGGCGGTATTAGCTCGGGAGGTAGCGCGCTTGTCTTGGGACTAAGAGGTTGCAAGTTCGATTTCTTGCTCCTCCGAGTGCAATGTCAAAGTGTCCTCAGGCAAGATGCCAAACGCCTATTGCCCTCGATAGGCAGGTAGGTGCCTTCCATGGCTGTTTCTGGCTATTGGTGTGTGAGTGTGTGTGTGAATGGGTAAGTGTAAAGTGTTTTGGGAGGTCTCTAGTGACTTGAAAAGCGCTATACAATTGTAGATAATTTACCATTTACCGTGAATTGAGAAACTTTTAACACTTTTTTACTCCAAAGATTGATGTATCTAATGAAGTGTCCAGTTCTAGTAGTGAATTGTGTAGCTTTTGTCGCAGAAAATCAACTCGTGTAATTACCCAGAGTGGAACAGTATCTGCATTATTCCCATGTGCTCCTTTGTACGAGTGTTCATAATATCGCCACTGTCATTAGCCCACATTCAACGAGAATAATGAGCAATTCACTCACTTGACGAAAAGCCCTCATATGAACCCTGTTAGGCTTAATTATAGGATGATCTCAGGAAGACAATGGACAATGATGATAAGAAAGTTGCTGCCATTTGTATGTAATCAATGTCTAATATTTAAAGGCTCTTGGGGATAAGTTATTAGGTGGCTCTTTACCTCACTTGAGAGGCACTTCCTCATTTGAGGTTCTTCCCATTTGATTTAACTAGTGGGGAAAAAAACTGGGACAGTATTTTTCCCACAGGATTTGCTCAGAATGCATTCTTGGACGGTTCCTCTTAAGGGTTAAATTGTTGATGTTAAATGGCATGCTGGAATCTGCTATCTACCCGCTAATTAGATAGCAATTACAGCAGAGCTATGCGAGCCTGTCTGTTCCAATTAGAAACACTTTTAGCAGTCTGTCCGCCTGACCTTTGCTTTACTTTCTCTATTTTAAATTAATGGCAGATACGAAGGGTAAAAATGTGCTTGCTTGGTCACTCTTGTTGCCAGGCAAATTAAAGACATACCCACGCACATGCTGAGTTATATATTGATTCACCAAGACAAATTTGTGCTGCTTTTTGTCTGTCTACGCTCTTGCTTTATCCATTCATTTGTTGCTCTATTTCCTTTACTGCTTATCCTTGTGACGATCCAGGTGAGTTACAGCCTGACTGTACTGCAGACAAACTGTTTGGAGACAGTTTCGAGCATTAAATGATGTGTGTATGTTAAAATATTCATTTGAACACAGATCCAATAATAAATTATCATTTGATATTTACACTTTAATTGTTGATGCAGGAAATAACGTTAAAGAACGTCAAATGAATTATTTAAATCCACGCTAATTCTCCGAGTCACCTTTGGTTTGTTTGGTTGTGGGTTGTGTTCAAATTTGACACACAGTGGCTGTATGGCATTCTGAGGGATGATATTGAAAGGTTACTAGCAAGAATAAGTGCCTGCTCCAGGACAGGGATAGTTATCCCTTGCTGTATCACGGTTTTGCTACATTGTGGGTTGTGTTCTGCATTCTGAATGTCCAAACAGTTGCCCAGCCCTCTTTTCTGCTTTTCTGCCTGCACGTCAATGGCGTTACAGTCGTACACATCCGTATAACAGCTTGGCAAACCTACATAATTGCATTTTCAAGTTACTCTAAAAGCCATTATCGCAACAAAACGGTCTGTACTGACAAAATCACCTGTTGCTGGCCCAAAGATTCAGGGGAAGATGCTTTCTACCGCCAACAAATCTGGATTTCTCGACCGGCTTAAAATGCTCTTGAGCCACATGTGGGTCTTAGGCACTCCCTAGTGGCTCCCTAGAACTTTTTCGAAAATGTTCGATTACGGAAAAATATATGGTTTCTGTAGGACCAAAACAGGACACATTCTTTACATATTCCTATAAGAATGGATCGAGGATGTGTGTTCCTTTCCTAAAATACTAGAAGAACAAGATCTTTAAAGATGGCGATCAGCAGGAGCGAAAACGAGTACAGAGGGAGCTCAGGGTCCAGCTCCGGGAAGCAGAACAACAGCATAAAGGAGGTGTGGGAAGGGATGAAGACCATCAACGGCTGCAGCACCAAGCGGAGTGTAGCCGTGGAAGTAGATGTGGGGAGGGTTAACTGGTTAAACAACTTTTTTAACAGGTTTGACCACCCCCACTCGTTCTCAACCCAGAGTACTGCAGCTGTCCCTCCCCCTCTGGACACCAACATGGAGGAGGACATCCCCCCACTCAAGAACACTGCAGCCCAGGTGTGTGGAGAGCTGAGGAGGCTGCGAACCAGCAAGGCAGCTGGTCTAGATGGAGTATCCCCACGACTGCTGAAGGCCTGTGCGTTGGAGCTGGGAGACCCTCTACAGCGCATCTTGAACCTGAGCCTGGAACAGGGGAGGGTCCACCAACTGTGGAAAACATCCTGCATCATCCCAGTCCCAAAGAAATCAAGATCTGAGGAACTCAACGACTTCAGGCCGGTCGCCCTGACATCACATGTGATGAAGACCATGGGGCGGTTGCTGTTGCACCATCTGAGGCCACACGTCCGCCACGCCATCGACCCTCTGCAATTTGCTTACCAGGAGAAGGTGGGAGTGGAGGATGCTATAGTCCACATGCTACACCGATCCATCTCTCACCTGGACAGGGGCAAGGGTGCTGTGAGGATTACATTTTTGGACTTCTCCAGTGCCTTTAACACCAAATTCAATATGGCGGCGCCTCTGTTCAGCTGCGGCTACATCGGCTCGCTACAGTTTTTTACACTTCGGCCATAAGACCCAGTCTTCGACTCAGTTTTGACGGCGCACAAAGTCGACTCGAAATGCAGATTAATATACGATCACAGTTTTTTTGCTGGACATGCGATCATCCAGACATCAAGCGCTCGGTGCTACGACCACTCGGGAGTGTTTATTAGCCACGGACTGCTACGTCAACAACACCCAGCGGCCTACAAAGCAGCGAAGCAGAGTGGCAAGACAGCGGCGTGACCGGACGAGGAAGCGAGGTTGTCGGGCCGGGCTAACAGCTAGGCTAAAGGCTAAACCCTTCAAAACGCCTCTCCCATCCATTTTCCTCTCCAACGTTCGCTCTCTGGACAATAAACTGGACCATTTAACAACTGGAAGTGGCATCGAACCGCCAGATGACGAACTGCTGCGCGTCGGACTTTCAGTACAACTCTGAGTCCTGCCACGTGCACAAGTTTGCTGATGACACTGCTATCGTGCGATGTATCAGAAGTGGGCAGGAGGAGGAGTACAGGAAATTGATTTAGGACTTTGTCCAATGGAGCAACGCTAATCACCCGCACTTAAACACCACCAGGAACAGGGAGATGGTGGTGGAATTCAGGAGAACTAGAACTCTCTTTACTCAATATCACCACGTTATATTGGGTATTTATGCATTCAATTTCTTTTATTTTATCATTATTTTATTTTCAACACAAGGATACTGCTGGAAGTGTGAATTTTCCTAAGGGGATGAATAAAGTATCTATCTATCTACTAATATAAGGCTTTTGAATCATGGCAGCTGCAGACTTTTTTTTTTGGTAGAAAAAGGTTTTTTGTGTTGCCGACTGGAAGGTAAATGCAGTTTTCCATACCGATTATGCGATGGTGACAAAGTATTGTGTCCTGTAAAGTGGATTGTTTCCTTAATCAATACTAGTGAGCAATAATACAGCATTATTTCTAAAATTATAGTTATTTGTAGAAAACATATATTTATAAAGAACAGTAATTTCATTCATCACACATACTTGCGTTGGTATATTGCGTTTTTTTCTTGACAATTTAATACATAAATAGAATATTAAATAAAGGTTTCCACTTTGCGGGATTTAACTATAGTGGGATGTCTTTGGAACGCAACCCCCGCAAAAAACAAGGGATTACTGTATAAGTCTTGTAAAAAAAAATCTTTAGCTACACTAAGTCAGAGGGTTATTTTAGGATTTGGCTGCAAGGCTGATATACTCAAGGGTCGGTCTTATTTGGGTTTTTAAAAACCCCAGTAGGAGCTTAGTCTTAGGTGTTTTTGCTATCAACTGGTCTATGTGTTGTACTGTACACAACCAATTACAAAGGCTTCAATTTAAAATGCATGAACTTTTCTGTTGGTCAATGCAACAAATTCATCTATTTTCCCTTCAAACCTGAGCTGTGGAAATGGCTCTTAGGCCCATGGTTGGTTGCAGGCTCCCCAGTCTGAGACTTGGTGGCAGTATGCCCTCCTTTTCATTGAGAGGAACTTGCTGAATGACTGAGGAGTGTCTCAGGCCTCCGCAGTCCACCTGGTCTCTATTATCTATCCATTTCACAGGCTTGAACCCCCTAACAGGGCAGCCTGGGAATGGCTCTGGCGCTTTCATCTTCCAATCATTATAGCAGCCAGCTCAGGGTCACGGGTACATGCACTCTGACAGGCATTCCAACAGCAATACACTACAAGTGATTTTGGTTACGTTTGGGCAAAAAAAAAAAAAAAAAAACACCCAAGAAATATCCATAAAAGAACACGTCTCAAAGCACTTATTGTGTTAAGAACCCGTCTCAGAGTTCACATCCTATGTGAAATCAGATGCTGCACCTCCAACCTGCGCCTCTCGCTTCCCTAATAACAACAGTTTTCCGAAATTAAGCCCTTTTTCATGGCACAAACAGGAGGCATGCAGAAAAACCATGAAAAATTATACTCGAAAAAAATCATCTCCCAATATGAAAGTAGGCTTTACATGTGTAAAGTGACATCATGTTGTTCCCCTCCGCCCCTTTCTGCTGTTTTATTAGTCTTAAATCATGTCCACCGAGGGACATTTGAAGACAGATCAAGGAGAAACCAAATTCTTTCCCTTCAGCTAACGTCCAAAGGGATTTACCAGACTCTTCTCGGACAATCTGGGAAACACATTTAGGAAGAAGGATACACCACCTGATGGTTGTGGTCTGACATGGTACACACATTATCATTTCGCATATGAGAGTAGAATGAGGTGCAATAATTCATCTCTCATGTACTTGCACTCCCACTCCCACAACACTTTCAGTACGCCATTGCTCCGAGAGGGACACGTGAGCGAAGCCGGGCGCACTAGAAACCTTTTTAATACATCATCACGTTGAGGTTACGAAAATGACACGAAAGGCACTTTGAAGTTGAGGAAAATCTCACTTCTTTCTGCTTCATCGCATGATTTATTAAGGGCTAAAAGTGGGGGAAGGAGACAAGTTAAAGGGGCAGGTAAAGGATAAAGAAGAACAAATACATTCCCTGCACATATTCTCTTCATTATGAGCGATGGTGGAAGCTGATCATTCAATTACTGACTGCTGTCACAGGCTAATATTCCTGCCTGTCAGGGCCTTTCGGACTCCGTTTTGGTCGGACTTCTTTCGATGGACCTCATTTCCTGCTAAACAGAACCAGAAGGTGCCGCGAACATGGTGACACTTGATCCTATTTTCAGGAGACGGGAAATGCAAAAGGGCAGCCCTCCGCTTGCTGTGATGTGCTGTCCACCTACCCAGCATGCATCCTAACAGGAAGCAAGTTGAACTGCCACTAACACCAACTGAGCGTTCCTTTGGAAACTATTGGCTTGCTTGTAGGATTGTTAGATTGAACTCTACCTATTATTATTGACTATACTTGGTCTATTTATGGCGGCACGGCAGCTTTGTGGTTAGCGCTCAGCCGCACGGAGCAGAGAATTAGGATTCAAGACCAGCTACTGCAGCCTCCCCATGTGGAGTTTGCATGTTCTCCCTGTGCCTGCATGGGTTTCCTCCTGGCACATGCACGTCAGGTTAATTGGCCGGTCTAACTTGTCCCCATCGTGCTAGTTGTCTGTCTTTGTGTGCCCTGCGACTGGCTGTCAACCAGTTCAGGGTGTCCACTGTCCACTGCTTGAAGATCGCTGGGATGGGCTCCAGTACCCCCACGACTTATTTAGCATTTCCGTCAAGGCATTTTACTTTTAGAGAGGGAACTCGCTGAATGACTGAGGAGTGTCTCAGGCCTCTGCAGTCCACCTAGACCTATCAAATCAGTTGTAAATGGTAAATATTAAAGATATACAATGGATCGCAACATACTTCAGTTATGAGAAATTTGACACACAAGGTGTCTTTCAAGCACAAATCTTGCCCGACAGACATGAGAAATCCAAGTTATGAGAATTTCCAGACACTTCCGACAAAGGCCCAAGTGCTCAATTGGACTGGCAAACACTCTGTGAAACAAGTTTACGCAGCGTTTCGCTAATTTATAAATGATGTTACTGGATATCGAGCAGCCAGTGTTTAACTGCAACGTGAGGGCCATGAAAAATCATCTACCCTTAGCAATGAGTGCTAATCGCAGTGGTGACTACAAAGTAAAGCCAAAGCTGGTTAATCACTATTTGAATGTTTTTATTCGGGATGTCATTTTTGGCCAGTGTCTTTCTTATAGTGGAGTCATGAACACCATTGTGACTCGGTCAAAAATCTAGGTGTTATATTTGATCCTAATCTGTTGTTTCAGTTACACGTGAAAAATATTACTAGAATAGTTTTCTACCACCTCCGTAATGAAATGAAATGATTTGCATTTATATAGCGCTTTTTAAGTCAATTACTTCCCAAAGCGCTTTACAATGTGCTCCACATTTCCCAATAGCGGCCATGCAGCCATATGTCCCAAATATTCAGTGTCTTACCCAAGGACACTTCGACATGTAACACGGACGAGCCGGGATTCGAACTGGGATCCCTTGATCCCAAGACGAGCGCTCTACCTCCTGAGCTACCGCCCCAAAATTGCGAAGATTCGTTCGATGCTGTCCCAATCAGATGCAGAGGTTTTAATTCATGCGTTTATTACTTCTCGGCTTGATTACTGTAATGTATTGCTTTCTGGTCTCCCAATGTCTAGCATTAAATGTCTGCAGCTGGTCAGAATGCGGCAGCTAGACTTTTGACTAAGACCAAAAAGTTTGAGCATATTACTCCTGTATTGGCCAACTTGCACTGGCTCCCAGTCCACTTAAGATGTGACTTTAAGGTTCTCTTATTAAGATATAAATGTTTGCATGGGCTTGCACCCTCTTATCTCTTTGATTTGATTTCCCCCTATGTTCCTGCACGGAGTCTGCGCTCAGAAAATGCCGGTCTACTTGTGACTCCGAGAGCCAAGAAGTCTGCAGGCTCGAGAGCGTTCTCCATCCGGGCCCCGGTGTTATGGAAGGCCCTGCCTCCGGAGATAAGATCTGCTACCTCAACGGAAGTTTTTAAATCGAGGCTTAATACACACTTCTATTCCAAAGCCCACCTCATATTCTGTATTGTCCTGTCTTTTTCCGACTGCCTGCCTGGCTGATACGAAGGAGAAGGACGATTGGAGATGAATCAGCGGACCAGCGTCTGACCTGAAGCATGTCAACCCCTGCATTTACCAGCTGGCAGAGATGGGAAGCTGCGTCCTGGCCGTCATAGACTTTTTGGACTAGTTTACAGGCTGGGGGCGTCGTTGGTGTCATGCTCTTTCCGGACATTTTCAACATCTTACCTAGTGTTTACTATTCTGTGTACAGTAATGCTAATTGTGATTCAACCTGGTCAATCCTGGAAGGGGAATTACCACATGTGAGGTCCTTTCTCAAGGTTTCTCTTTTCTCCTCACACTGAGGTTTTTGAGTCGTTCCTTGCCCGCATGCGGCTTTAAGATCAGGTAATTGTGTCATTGTAATCCTGTGCAGTCCTTTGAGACATTTTTGTGATTAAGGGCTATATAAATAAATGTGCCTTGACTTGACTGTAGTTTTGTGCAGTAATCTATTTCAAGGAGTGTTCGTTGTATGTGGGGTGAGCAGTTTTTTTTTTTTTTTGTGGGGGAGCATTGACTGTTAAAAATGACGCGCTGTCAGAGTGAAAACTATACGTCTTGTCACCTATTTCCAATGAATGACTTACTGAGACGCATTGAGAATTCTAATTAAATATAAGGGCAAGTATTACAGATGTTGGCTATTCTCCTCACACTGCCCAAAGCCCGCGTTTGGCCGAGGCGCTAACCCAATTTCACACAGTGCGACTTGGTCTGGCCTGTTTCAATACACTATCACAGTGGAGTGCCATCTGGTCCTGGACTGTGAAGGAAATGGCCTCGCTTTTTACACAGATCAGATTAGGGTGTTTTTAATTCATTCGGGATGTGCCCTTGTGTGTTAATTGGCTCAACATGGCTAGTAAATGCTTAAGAAAGGATAGCTTCGCCTGCATATTTTTAAAACTGCATATTTCAAACTTGTGACACCTTTTATGATAAATAAAATTTTATACATTTGTTTCTAAATATTTTTTGTAAACATTGCTGTGGATTGAAATGCCTGCACCATTTTATTTGCTTTAATTAAGTATAATCAGATTTAGCAGGAGACACTAACAATGGTATTATAGTAATGCAGTGATTAGTCCAATATAATCAAATAACATACAAACCAATACATTGGAAAACAAGGGGCCATTTACTGTCCCTTATACTTGTGGTTCCTGGTTGTTAATTTATCACTAAAAGGAAGCAGATACTGATATATCCTATCAGGTAAAAGAGGGGTAATATATTCACCGATACCTGTTATAGGTAACAGCCCATTCCTAATGAGACCGCTGTACAAGTAATAAAGTATGAAATAAATATTATAATCAATAAATGTGATTCACCACTGTGTTCAAACTTACTAGTTGATCATTTTCAACTACTTATTATTAAATTTGACATGAAATAATAAACTCAGATGGTTTAGCTTTGTTACAAGAACAAACTTTTATAATAGTTCGGGAATTAAGTACAATTTAAAAACCATACATGATTTCCTTTGAAAAAAAGCACATAATCATTGTGTATGTGTGAGTTTGTGTATAAAATCAGAATGTTTTTGTTGGTGAACACTTAAAATGTAATATTTTATTTACTGAATTAATGCACGAGTTGATTCTACGAATGACCATATGATTTTTCTGCACATATAAAGCTCAGCCTTATCATTATGGGTGAGTAATCTGACTGCTAAGTCAAAAGTGAGAATTCCTAGCCGTAGATGTTCTTGTAAATCTCTTAGATTAAGGTGTATTTAAAGCTCTGACATAGAAAATCTATGCATGATAAAATCTTTGAACAAATTCAAGAAGAAGAATGAGTCCAAAACCCCAGAGTCGATGCTCATACTTATTTTAATGTATCACAATGAGCAAGAAACATACTTGATGAAATATTTTCAAAGGAGTATATTCAATTAACATCTACAATCAACTTAACTAGGACAACAAGGTTTTTGTGACAAAAGTTTTTTTTAAAGTCTGAAGTTCCATGTGGTTTTGTATGTATGTCAGTTCCCGTATCATTTGGTACAGTCTGGAAATCTTCATATAATTACAGTAACAAAAAATCTAACAAGACTACAGTATAGAAAAGACATCAAGAACAACATTTTTGGTTTAACTTGCTCTTTTTTGTACATTGCAAGGCTGTATTTTTTTTTCTACCCTCAGCCGGACTGACTGAAGCCCCGGAGCCGCCATGCTTATGAGGCTCGAATGAGGAGTCGTTCAAGGAAACCAAACAAAAAAGTCCAAAAGGTTTATAAAAAAAAAAAGAAACAAAAAACTTGTGGCACCAGAAGTCACAAAAAGAACAGATCGCCCCAAAGTAACAGTTCAACTTTCAAGTTGGAGCGAACGCTTGTTTGGTTGTAGATTTTGGTTAATACGCTTTTCTTTAAGTATTCACCTGCCTCTTTTTTCAAAAAAGGACAGTTGGGAGACCCCGACCCGCCCTCTGCTGTTCTTTTATTTTCTTTGAAGACACGAGCTGCCGTGCGACTCGAGAGCTCTACTTGCCTGGTAAAGACAAGCACAGTGGGAAAAGGGGGTCACAGGTAGCAATGGGGACCAAGAGAAACAAGCCAGTGTCTCTGTCCGTCCTGTTCTGCGATTCGGGAAACGTCCATCGGAGGAGCAGACGGGGGAAAAGAACAGAAGAAGGAGCAGCTGCAGTCAAGATCCCGTTTCCTCTCTGTCCTTTGAGCGTCGTCTGTCGAGTCTGCGGTGACTAATCGGATAAAGAGGTGGTTTTTAAAGCTGTATCGGAGCTCGCCTCAGCTCCCATGCCCAGTTTTGGTGCGCCCACGGCCTGTCATGCCACCCTCACAAGTTTCAAAGCTTCCAATAGTCAAAAGTATTGTGTTTTCAGTCCTTCTCTGTCTCAGAAAACAAAAGCGGGATTTTTTAAAATATATCTTTATCTTTATACCGGTACACGCTCCATTTCACAGTGGGCAAAGATGATCTCCGTGACACCACCTTGTCAATTAAGGTTTTGGTGGCGACGGATATCCACATTTGCTCAACATACACTTCAAAGTTTTGGGGAGCAGTGGTGAACAAATGTTTGTTTGTTAACTTGGTAAAGCTGTAGCCACATTCTCGCGATCAATTTTGCTTTGATCATTTGATTTGCTCAATTACTGTGAATTGCGGTCCAGTTTGTTTTAATGGGTAACACAAACAACAAAGCGGGAACATTAATTGGCTTTTATGAAACGTGTGCGTGCACACACAATCTAATTCACAAACAGGCCATGTTGTGTGCATCTGATGAGGAGATCGGAACTTCCTCTACAGAAAGCAAAACTGATTACGCTTCAACTTTGGAAATAAGAAACATTGGAAATAGCTTTGAAACCATAATATATATTCTTTAAAACATGATTAAAGTGACTAGGACATACTTTGCATTTTTTTCCAAATCACAAATAATTGATTTAACCATAGTGTTGATTTGAGATTTAGAAAAAATAATATACAGAAACAAAACAACATAGAAATATTTAAAAGAAAATCCAAATACATGGTTAACATTATAGTAAAGTTAACATATAATTAATAGAGGAAAACAATATAAATAATAAAAAAAACAACAACAAGCACTCAATTTCAAGGAGAGAAGGTTTTTGAGAAGCGGTAGGCTGGCAGTCAAACTGAACAACATGCGATGTTACTAACACCAAAAGGCAATCGATATTTGGGGCCGTATACGTATAAACCTCTTTAAATTGGCTATACATAATTGGTCTAAGAAGTTCTTCAGAAATTCAAATATGTCTTTGTTTTGGTTGAAAGAAAATATACAATTTTTTGGGACGTCATCTGTGAAAGGAGGGGGTGGGTCGGGCGACTGGGGTCTACCGACGCACAGTAATTTTTATTAGGGTAAGATGAAGCAAGTAACTTCTTTGGGACACGAAAGCCTCCGGGACGGGACATCTCCAAAAGAATAAACCACCTGGAGGGCAGAAAGAATGCTTTGGAATGAAGATGCCCCTCAAGACCTGTAATCTATGCAGAAAAGTGGCACCCTGCTTACGACATGGAACAAGTCATTGCTGGATTTCCCTGCAAAAGGGGTTAGGGGGCAGTCGCACCACAATTAAAAAGCTATCATTTGCCTTTGAAACTAGTTTTATGTTGACCGGCAAAAGTATGATTACAACCTAGTTGACACATCAGTACCAGATGTATTATATACACTTTTTTTGGTAACCACCATAACTTGCTTATACAAGTAAGCAACAATCCCGAGCGGATGGAGTGTTCCACGCCTGCATGTTCAGTAAAAATGTACACAACAGTGGAAACATTGGGTTAAAAATCGATTCATGACAGTTAAAAGGGTTCAAATGACAAAAGATCAGTCCTCGCGTCGGAACAAATAAAACAACGTTGCGGTATTTGGAATGCAATGTTCTTCACAAACGTCATAGATCATTGGCTTCAAAACATCTGTCCCCCCCAAAAATTTAAATCAGAATAATGTCCTTTGGAACATACATATTCACAGTCTTCAAAGTTCCGTTTTTGCAACAAGAAACCAAAAAGGAAAAAAAAAAAGTTGCAGAGAGGCAAGAAATTGGTTTATTGTTTTGTTTTCGTTAAAGCTTCGCCAAAAGCAAAATGAGCATGCATCTAGGTACTTTTTTTTCCCCAAAAATTCTACATTAGCAGCAAAACTTTGTCCTTGAAGTTCAGATCACATAAATGATCTTGAAAATACAAATAAAAGGGACATTTGAGTGTGTCAAAAGTAAAAAAAAAATCGATAACTATCTTACAAACTGCAATGGCTCTGTAACGGTGCTACTCCACAATGCAAGGACGAGGGCCCTTTTTTGGTTTTTGGTATTTATGTAAAAAAGCCGCCCATTTGCTCGCAAGGAAGCAAAAATGGTAACTTCCGACGCTTACGCCTTTAACTTTTAAAACTTAGTTTTCTCTTCTTTAAAAACGGCAACAAATTATCAAGTATAAAGAAGCCTCTTTTCTCATCGTTATGCACCAACGGTGAAGTGTTCAGTCTTTGGATTTTCTTTTTGTCTTAAAGCGTGAGAATCATTATTAGTATTCTTTTTTCGTTCATTTTTTATGAACAACAAGATAATAAAAATCAAAATAAGTGTAGCCACACTACACGGACCTGCATGGCGTCCACGGATACAGGACAGGCGAGGGAAATAAGTGCGAAGATAACACGTTGAGTGAAAAATGGGAGTTGGACAGTAATAAGTGCACGAAGGTAACACAAAATTTTAAATAAAGTTAAAATTTCAATATTTCAACCATAACTTGTTCTCATCCAGTTGATGCAGCACCAACTGACGCACAGGTCTTAAATAACGCTTGAAGCGGTTTCTTCCTTGACAGGAAAGCAACATGGATTAATTTCTCCAAAGAAGCTTGTGAGTAAGACACAAATTACATTTGGATAAATGACCTGCTCGTCATCTCATGTATCAGAATGATAAGGACAACATCAAATGAAGTGTCTTAAAGTTAAAAAAATACAAAATCTAAATGTAAAGTTTTTTCAGGCTACTATACTGCTTCAATTCATTTCCAATTCAGCAATCTATTAAACGGGAACAGTGTAAGTAACTTTTATAGATATAGAAGGTTTTTTTTCTTCATTTGAAATGGTATTTATTCATGACCAGGTCTATGTCTGCATTGCTCGTTTGGGATAACAACTATTGTTTAACAGTTATAAATAATTACCGTTTTAATGCCCAGAAAATTGCCTTATTAATTTCCACCGGAATTAAAATGTTGCGCTAAATCAAGACATGAAGAAAAAAAGCTTTTGGAACATGGATTTGTGTAACAGAACAAAACTTTTGTGAGTCATTGACCTGAGAAGAAAATAGACATTACATCATTAAACCTTTGCAAGCTATTGGTATCTGGGGGCTTAAATAGCAAGAACATGGACTTGACTATTCTCCCATAAAGTACGTACTGGCTTTTTGTGGGTGTGCTATTATATATGAATTACTACGAAACAAAAAGGACATCTTCTCCAATCGGATTTTTCCAAAGGGTTTCTTGGGCCATTTGTCAGAGTTTTTCAGCATCAATCTTTTCTCATATTATTTATATGCTTGCGTTTCAATCGAACAAAACCAAAATGGAAACCAGCATGTTGATATGGGAAAACAATCCACTAACATAGAAGTTTTTGGTTACAAGCTTTGGAATTGCAGTAAGTCTTTACATCATTTTTTCTGAAATTGGTTTGTATACTTTTAACGCATTTAACATTGCTGCTTTTTTCAGTTTTTTTCCTTTGTGTGTTTTTTTTCATTTTTGTCTTTTTTTCAAACATAGTCCATCACCGAAAGTTCTTTTACAATCTGATGGAGTCTGTTCCTACGCTAGCGAGACTACTACTACAAGTACTACTGTCTTTGATAAAGCCAGGTTGCTGCGGCTCATCTGCCGTCCTGCCCAGTCTGTCTGCCGACTTCTGACTGCTGTCAGAGTCAGACTCGTCAGTAAAGACGTCTGTTGGTATCGAGGTCTGAACTCCTGAGGTGCTCAATGAATTTGAGGTAACCGTTGAGGGTGACGAGACTGGAGGAAAGAGGGAGGAAGCATAGGAGGGACTGGCATCGGGCTTGCCGACTAAAGCTCTGGAGAAAGGAGCCTGGGGCCAGGGTTTGCTGGCGCCGGTGGTGGTGTTGAGCTGGAGATTGGAGGCAGAGGAGGAGCAAAGCGAGGTGGAAACAGCAGATGATGGCATGGTGGCTGATGTCGTTGGCGGTGGCGTGGGGCTGCTAATGGGATGAGCGGCAGACTGCGAGGTAGATGTGGTGTTGGGAGCGGGTAAGCAGGCTGAAGAGTGAGGTAATAAACTGGTAGAGTGCTCTTTGGCATTTCTGGCTGATCGCTTGATTGTTCTGTGTTTGTGCAAAGCCGATTCAAGATGTTGACTGAGCGCATTTTCCCCATCCAACATAGTGTCACAAGCCAGGCAGTCGTAGAGACTTCCAGCTCCTGCGCCTACGTTGGCAGGGAGGCGAAGAAACATTTCTTGTAGGTTTGCCACAGACTGACCAAAAAAACAGTTTGATTTAAGGTGGGCTATTGCCGCTTCTTCCTTGGTGAAAACAGTTTGACATTTGCGGCATGCCAGTTTGTACTGCACCTTTGGGACGATGAACTGGTCTAGAAGGGAGTCCGCAGCTTTGCCATCAAACTCATTCAGCTCGGCACACACTTTTTTATGAGAAGAGGAAGTGGAAGGCATGGTAGTAGATGCATTATGGTGGTTGCCTTTTTGCTCGTCTGCTTTCATCGGCTCTTTGGCAGATTCTTTACGATCCCCCGAGGATTTCAGGGGAGCTTGAGTTTGGCTTGTCTTGGGTTGCTGGATCTGCTGAAGCTGCCGCTGCTGCTGCTGTAGTGCCTCCTGCAAGCTCTGCTGATATTGCTGGTAATGCTGCAGCAGGGACCCCGGAGACAGGCCCATCAGTGCTTGTGACAAGGCAGGGTTATAGGGGAATAGACTTTCCATGCCATACATTGGTTGCAGGTAACCACCTTGAAGAGCGCCAGGGATCTGTGGTGTGTAGTATGGAGAAAAGCCAGGCATAAAGTAGGGCAGGAACTGGTTTGTTAGAAGAGCTGTGGGGTCTGAAGCCAAGGCAGCCTGCAGTGCTTGTAACTGGGCTGGATCTACCACATACTCCATACCAGGTGTAGGCATTGAGGTGGCGGGAACAGCTGGATCTGGCTTCTCTTTTTTAGCGCTGGCAGCAGAAGTAGAAGGGGCGGGGGTGCTTCCGGTTGACGACGGGGTTGAGGGTTTCTCGGTCTTCTCCTTGGGCTTTTCCTTTTCTCTTGACTTCTCCACTTCATACTCTTTGGAAAGTTCAGGCCGGGAGACGGACGAAGTGCTTGACGACGTGGAGTTAGATGTGGATGTTGGGCTTGTGTGGGAAGCAGATGAGTTTGTCAGTGCTTGACTGGACGTGGGAAGGGAAGATGATGAGGGAGGCTTGTTGGGCAATCCAGATGTGGGCAAACTTGGCGAGGGAACACTGGCACCAGGCATGTTCAGCAAGTTCGAAGATTTAGGGGGAGTTAAAGCTGCAGTTAGGCAGAAGAACAAAACAGTACATCAACAATGGCATTCAATTAGATCTGGTAATAGATAATGATCATAAGATTATTAAATCACATACGGTACATGAAAACGAAATTTGTATTTTTGTACTCTGTACCATAGCAAATGCCAACATGTCATAGCCACAGTTTGTAAATGGTAGTAATTTGTTTGAGAGGGCTATTGCTAGTACTGCACAATGGAGGGAATGCTTTGCCTATAACTCGTTTCTGGTGAATGTGAGTACGAATTGAATTTTCCCGTTTGAAATATGGTTATGTACAGCGTGTTTTGAATATTACTGTTATTTTTAAATCATTTTTTGAAAACATAAAATGAAGAAAAAATGACACATACCTGAGTTAGAAGAATTAAAGCTGGGAAGAGAGGGGCTTCCAACCCCTGGCAAGAGGACA
Source organism: Urocampus carinirostris (assembly GCF_059441175.1). Taxonomy (NCBI): domain Eukaryota; kingdom Metazoa; phylum Chordata; class Actinopteri; order Syngnathiformes; family Syngnathidae; genus Urocampus; species Urocampus carinirostris. The sequence continues at coordinate 38,266,147 of NC_142352.1, forward strand.
GGTGGAATGCCTTGAAGATTGGAATAGGCAGACTGGAGATTGAGTGCTTGCATCGCAGGGTTATCAAAAATTCCCTGTTGCTGAATAGCCTGCTGCTGTGCCAATCCTAAAACTTCATTGGCCTTCTTAATGCGATCCATTTCTTGCTGAGCCATGAGTTGTCGAACAGTGGCTGGGTCAAAGTATTCTTTTTCTTTGTCGATCTGACTGCCGATAGTATCCTTGACCTTGGATATATGCTGCTGGGAGAATATGTGATCACGAACAGATAGACGGGCACTGTACTTGACGCCACACAAAGTGCATTCGGTCTTCGGCCCCTCGTAGGATGTCTGATTAATTCCAAAGTGCTTGGCCATGTTGAGCTTTGCCTTTTTTTCCTTGGCACGTGCATTTTGAAACCACACCTGAACCACTCTCTTTGGAAGTCCAATATCATTGCCAAGTACCTCACATTCCAACATGGTGGGGGTCCTGTAGTCATTAAAACAGGATTTCAATACCTTGAGCTGGAGGTTTGTCATCTGGGTTCGGAAACGCTTTTGACCAGGACGATCGCCGCTGTCAATGCTCCTGGTGCCTGAAGCACCGGGACTTGGCGAGCAAGGATCCGCCAAGCTGGACGTCTCACTGTGGTCAATTATGTGTTCGTTTTCGCAGTCCTTAGCATAATAACTTGTAGCAGGGCTTACAAGCCCTGAGGACATCTGGTCATCGTTTTCTAGGATGGAAATAGTACCACCAGGCTTAGACATGTATTCACTACTGCTTTGACTGTGTTTTGCATCAGCACTGTCATTATCAGCGTTTGCCTCATCACCTATAGTTGTATCTGTAATGGCTGTATTGACAGAAGAACAGTCGTCATTATCGAGTTTTTGATCAAAGCCAATGTTTACAGCCGACATGGCTGAATTGTCAAAATCTTCGATCCCTTCAACTTTAATAGACGAAGGACTTAGAAGAGCCCTGGGAGATGAATCCATCCCTCTATTGACAGGTGACATGGAGGAGTTTTGTCCATCCATATTTGAAGACGCCATTTGGGAATAGCCTGCCATTTCCAGGCCATCTAACTTGATTTGGAGCCCTTCCTGGTCAGGTAACATACCAGAGAGGGTTAAATTATAGCCAGCACGTTTGGCCTCGTGCCAATGTCGAGAACGGATGTGTGCCTCGAGTGCTGTTTTTGCTTTGAAAAGAGCTCTGCAAAAGGGACATCGGCGGTGAGCTTGAGCTGGCCCAACAGCTCTAAACTGGCCTTTTCTCTCCCTCGCTCTTGTATTTTGAAACCAGACTTGCACTACTCTCTTTTTCAACCCAACTTCATGTGCAATGTGGTCGAGCATCTTACGTGTAGGATTAGAATCCAATAAGTACTTCTGATAAAGAATCTCGAGTTGCTCAGGTGTGATTGTGGTTCTGAGCCGCTTGTCTCTGTGCGGTTCTTCGCTATTTGTGCTATCGTTCTCTCCTGGGCTAGTACCTGCCTTCTCCTCCAACTTCCTCTTCAGGGAGTTCATTGTAGATGTGGGGGTGGACGGAGAAGTGGCAGAGCTGCTGGGGATCTGGGGCAATGCCCCGGAGAGTAACTGACTTGCCAGGAGAGGATTGCTCGGGTCAAAAAGCATGAAAGACATGTCCATTGAGCGGTCGATGAATTGCGGGTGAATGAACTGATTCTGCACAGAAAGAAAGTGTAACTGCTGGTGCTCCTGCCAGTGCTCAAAGGAGGGGAAGCCAATCTTGCACTGATCACACTGGTATGGGATAAGTTGCTGTGCCATTTGTTGTGGAGTCGAACTCATGTGAGGATTGTGGCTCAAGAGAGAACTTTGGGACGGGGCCTGACTTGTCTGGGAAGCTGATGGACCACACTGCAGTTGCTGTTGAGTGAAAGACGAGGAATGCTTGTTGGCTTTAGGAATAGGTTGGATATTCTCTTCTCTTTGATGCCGGTGCTTTAGTAACTCCAGTTGAGGTTGGGGTACATTTTCCTGCTTAATAGACACCTTATTTGTGGGTTGAGTCAAAATGTCTGGTGCTTCTTTTGACTTGTCCTCATGGAGGTTTGAGGTTGTTGCTGGCGACGCCTCTTCCTTATCAGCCGAAGGAAAGTGCGAAAATGCTGAAGTTGTGGGCGGAAGTGGGCAGAGACTTGAAGAAGAGGGCATTGGTGTGTGGCAAGAGGAACCAGAGGGAGTATAGAACTCATTAGAAAGATCAACAGAATCCTCATTTTGGCTATCATACTGTCCATCCTCATCTTCATCTTTGTAGCACAACTTCTTTTGATGTTTTATGAGATCAAAAATTCTCTGGAAAACCAGGTTACATTTTTTGCACTGGTAGTTAAGGTTTGAAGTACGAATGTATCGATCGTTTGAAAGTTCGCGTCTCTCGCCATCTTTCCCTCCGTCAGTCTGATTTTCATAATTCTTTCTTGCTTTCTGACGAGCGTTTTGGAACCAAACAACAATAACACGAGTGGGGAGGCTTAGCAGGTTTGAAAGCTGTTCAAACTCATCGTCCTTCGGATAAGCATTTGCATCAAAAAAATCTTGCAAGATTCTCAGCTGGTAGTCCGTAAACCTGGTTCTGGAAGATCTCTTACTTCCATAGAATTCTTGCTTCTGTGGTTCAGGGGAAGGTGGCTTTGAGTCAATTTTAGTATCCTCAAGAGTTGTGGTTGGTGGGTTATTGAAGTTGTATGGCGAGTCTTTGTTTCGTTGTCTCTCTTTGAAAAGCGTGTTCCTGAACCAGTGCTTGATGACTTTTTGCTGCAGCCCTGATTTATCTGCCATCTCTTTTATCTGGTCTTCATTAGGTGAATTGTTTATATCAAAGTACTGTCGCAGGACCCGGAGCTGTTCATCTGTTATACGTGTCCGTGGCCTCTTGTTCTGTTGCTGCTGTAACATGGCTGGGGTGAGCTGATGTTGATATAGCTGTGCCAAGTCTGAGGCCAGGCTTGGTTCAACAGAGGTAAGTTGTGTGGTCAGCTGGCTGGGCAAAGATTGTAGCGACATGGGCTGCATCATCAGTGGGGAAAAGATCGGCAAATCCATTGCCATGGAAATTTGTGGCATTGGAACCGGAGGCTGTGAAGCTGGTACAGTTGGAGGTGTGAGTGAAGCTGCAGACACAGGGATATTTGGTGTAGGAGCCCTTTGGGGTGGAGGGGGTGGGGGAGGAGGCGGTGGAGCTGGTGCAGACTCAGGTGTAGGGGGTCTCAGTGGATATAGTTTATCATAATTTTCTCTGTATTCCTTAGCAAATCTTTCAAGGGATCGGAATGGGAAAAAAGCCTGGTGTATATGCTCTTGGTGGCTCTTTAGAATAAGTATATTTGAAAACAGCTTGCCACAGGCTTCACATTCTAGCTTCTCTAATCCCTCTATGGGATCCACCACTCTTGTAATTCCACCTGTTGCACTTGACCCCGTCGGCCCCGTTGCACGTTTCTGGGCTTTTTGCTTGTTTTCATTATACTGGATAACTAACTCAAACCCAAAATTCTCCAGCAAGGCTTTGGTGGCGTTTCCACGGGCATCTGAAGCAATCCTTGGTGGAAGTAAGCCAGTGTCATGGTTAATACTAGCTGACATTTGTTGAGGGTCCTTCTTTTCCTTTAATTTCTCCATTGTATCTTTGCAGACATCTTCATTTCTTTCATTTGCATCCTTGTCTCTTGAAATATCTTTGTCAATTTGCGACATGGGAGGCTTAGTTTTTTTTTCAACCTGCTGATGGAGAGAGGCACTCTGTTGCAGCAACGCCATCTGTCCTTGTGCCTGTGAGTGAGGTGGCTGCTGCTGTGCTTGCTGTTGAAAGTGGTGATGCATCAGCTGCTGCTGCAAGCAGCTCTGTTGGGCCGAGTTCTTGAGATCCTCGAGCAGCGAGGAAGTGGTCCCAGTTACGCCAAGAGCTGAATTACTAATATTGATCTCTGGGTTTAGTTGGAATTCGGCTCCAGGGATGTAAAAAGGAAACAGTAACTGTTGTTGCTGCAAGGGGAGAAGTGCATCAGTTGTCATGGGGAAGTGCTGAAGGAGTGCAGGGTTAAAAAGCTGGGATTGCAGAAGAGCAGCCTGCTGTTGGAGCTCTTGCTGAAGTTGAGCTTGGGCTTGAGCGTGAGCTAATTGCTGTTGTTGTTGAAGCTGCTGTTGTCCCCGTGAAGACAGCATATCTGCATATTTTGCCCTTTTTATGTCTTTTTCTGATGTTGAAGGCTGGCTGCTAACTGAGCTGCTAGTTTCATGGCTATGACTCTGGGAGGTGTTGTTACCTCCAAGAGCATTCTGAGTTGTTTGAGACCCAGACGTGCCATGATTGGTGGCGTTTGAAGTTGAGTTTATTCCTGGGCTTGGACTTGCCGTTGAAGTGCTGATAATTGAACCTCCTCCGCCTCCACCGGTGGCATTTGCAGAGCTAGTTATCCCTCCCGCAGCTTCAAGTTTGGCTGCTCGTGCTTTTGTCTGGTGCAGCACAGAGCGCATGTGGATTTCCAACGTGGAACTCTGGCTGTATGCCACATTACAAGTGCTACATTTGAATGGCTTGTTGTCTGGGCTGCTTGTAGGCTCTGGTTGACCAGTGGTAGACTCTTGTAGAGCTCTTTTTACCTTATGGAGGTGAGAGACAGAGTTATAGTGAACTAGCAGAATATTCTTCTGTGTGAATGATTCTTTGCAGACTGTGCACTTGAATGGACGAGATGGATCCAAAAATTTCTCCATGGTAAAGTTAGGACCTTTTCTGAATGGCAAAGCACGTTTTGGTTCAGATCCAGAATCTTCCAGCAGTGAGCCAGAGTCACTGCCAGTTGGGCTTTGCTTTTCTTCTGCGTCACTCTCATCCCCTTCTTTGTCATCTTCACCTATACCACTATGTTCTTCGCCAAAGGCTGGGTCCCCCATTATCATAATGTCACCATTCATCAATAAGCCTCCGTAGAGCTGCTGGATATCAGCTTCACTAAGCTCTAGGTGACTAGTTTCCAGATGTTTCTTCAAAGCCTGTAGCGTCCTGAAGCTCCGTTGACAAAGGCAGCACATGGTTGCTGCCCGGATCACGTGATACTGGGAATGGAGCTGGAGTTTCTCAACAGTTTTGAAGGCCAAACTGCACTGGTTACAACGATACTTGTAGACATGGCGATCTGACACAGGGAGCTGAGGCCTTTTATTGTGAACTTCATTGAAGTGCGTCTGAAGAGAGTTGGAAGATTTGAATACTTGATTGCAGCCTTTCTTCCAGCACAGAAATCCACTCGCATCATCCTTTTCAGTTTGATGATCTTCTTGAGGAGACTTGCGAGCTTCAGTCACTTCTGTAGGAAGTGTAACTCCCTTCTCCAAATCAGGATCCAAACAATCTGTGGGGAAAATTAGGTTAAAAAATGTCAAACACTAATTCACCAAACAAGATTGTGTAAAGTCCACATGCATTTACAAGTAAAATGCGCAAAATGCGATTGAAATCCTTATTTCATCACATGCTAAAGCCCGATACTAACCAACTTGTTTAGTCGTATCTTCAGCCTTGGTAACAGCGTGAGAAAGGTTCTGGGAGTCTCTTTCTGGACCAGGGACAGGTATGAACATGCTTGCTGGTAGGACATCTGTTGCTGTCACCTGCAGTAAAAGGATAACAAGTTTTTTTTACAGTTTTCGAAAACATGAATAGTCATTTTAAATGAGCATATTGTCATTGTTAATTCTGTGCGTCTCGCTATTGTTTGATGATACAGAGCCGCAAAACAAAAACAAAGTAGGATGAATTGAGACAACTGCTTTATTAGGCAATTAAAAGGGAAGAGCAAAGTATCCCAAGGTCACTTTTGAATTGGCCCGTCTAATTGGCAAACATAGTTCAAAATGGCTATCATCCAGCCAGACCCAGAATTAATGAAGCCCATTTTCATTGCTGCGGTCTTACACAGACTGATAATGAAGCATGGAGTGAGAGGGACGGCTGGGGGACATAAACAACTGTTTGTAACTCGTATGCCCTCGCACACAAAAGCGTTTTGTTTAATTAGGGAATTCATACATACGATTAACAAAACATAGTTACAAGTAGCCAAATAGCTGAGGGGTATAATTAAACATTTATGCAATTATATGATCATGAACTAGCATGAGGCTTTAATTAAAATCCTGTGTTAAGGCATTGAAAAGGCTCATGTTGGAGAATAACTGTCTAGAAGGAAATCTCAGAATAAGGCCGTACTGGTTGTAAGATTAACATGACAGAAGGAATTTCGCAGGAAGTGAACAAAGAAGAACAATGAAAGGCAGACAAGAGCAAATCACTATGCATGCAGGGCAAAAAAATAAGTCACCTATGCCAGCATAATTTATTCTCCACTCCTTAGATGAGTGTGAAGGATAAAGTAATTTTCTAACTGCATTCACTAGGTATACAAATATGTTGACTTGAATTTGTCTCCGATTACAGGTACTATGTCATATTACTATGTAGTGGTTCAGTACATTTTGGCCTCAATAAAAGAAATAGATATTGCAGTCTACCATACTAATGTGATTGCCATTTACTTTCGAGACGGGTGGATGAAGACAACCGAAAGGGAGCTAGAGCAATGTTTTACTGTGTGATTGTCCGGCCAGCTATTGAGCCGTACAAGATGGAACAGAACAAAGATTTGCTCAGTGATTAACAAGAAAACGGGGCAAATAAAATTGTATTTCCCCTTTGATAAACGTTATTGGAAGCAAGGAGACTGCTTTCACTGAAGAACAATGCAGCAGTGCACTGCAGTTGATATAAATCTAACTGCAGGCTTTGGTATTTCCCCTTGCGTTTGTTTATGGAAGCAAGCTTACCGATTGATTAATTACTCAATCATTCGGGGCCCACGGTATTGTTCCCGCTGAGCCTTAATGCTTATCCTGCTTTGGGCCAGTTAGATGTGAGGCCCTCCTCTTTTCTGAGAGATGGCCAGTGGACTACACTACACACCTCATCACCACAACAGACTAATACCCACAAGCAAGCATAAAATAAAATAATCACTGGCATGAAATCAGGAAGACACAATGTGATGATGTCAAAGACTCACCGTGGCGATGAGCTTGTCGACACAATCGGGCGCGACACTGTGGAGGTGCGTGAGGTGGAACTGCAGGTGGATCTTGTTGTTGAGCATGTCCTGGCAAAGTGGGCACCGTAACATAGGCTGGACAGAGTGCTGCGTCATCACGTGCATTCTCAGACGATTCAGGTCTGTGTTCGTGAACTTGCAGTAGGGGCACTGGTACATCTGAGTAGACGCAGATGAGAAGAGGAGTGTGGGGGTTTAGAGAGGGTTAATAGGGTGAAATGACTTTGTTGAAGACACGAAGCTTTGGATGAGTAGGCTAGGGGTGAGGAAAGCTTTCCCTTCAGCAACCAGATTCCTCTGATCACTGACAAGTGTGTAATAGTGAGAACCACTCACTCTTGGCACCCACTTCAAAGTGCTCTCATCTGTCAAATACCTTATTGATTTTCTACCTTATACACAATTAGCAATGCGACTGCAGTAGAGAGGCAGAAATAATTTTGAGGAGAGTTGAAAGTATTGGATATTATGAAAACCCTCAGCAAGATGTATACAAAATTCACCCAAAAGATTTTTATCTTTTGTAATTGGTGGTAAAGCTTGGTGGTTATAATAAGGCCTTGCTAATTGGAAGACCCGAAAAGCTGGACTGTCAAGAAACACATGCATGGATGCTCCTATTCTGGCTTGATTTGTGGCATCTCACCTGCTCTGCGGCTCGCTTTTCAGCTGTCCGTGGACGTTTCGAGGACAGCGGACTCTCAGAGGTCTCAGACCGTGACGGGGGCCTTTTGCTAGGGATGGGGGAATCTGACTGGTTCTGTTCCGAGTGGCCGGACACTGCTGAGCAGACACACAAGCACAGAGGGATAAAGAGACGATGTCAAGATGAGTTGAAGGCTTGGCAGCACGAGACAGGTCAATCAATATCGGCGAGGGTAAAGAGCTAAAGGGCCGTCTTTGGTAAATGCACCATATCTAGGTTTAATGGGAAACAGGCAGTATATCATTCTTTCATGTTGCTTTTAACGCCAGAGCCATAGACTGCATCATAAACAAATGTTGGTTTACCACAGGGGGCAGCATTAGGTTTCACTGAACTTTGTGTTTTCAGGCCACGTGAGTCTTTCAAATCAACGCAAAGTATATAAACAGCGCCACTTTGTTTCATATCCATGTTGGAGTTTTGTTTTTTTCTGAGGCGTCCTAAGTGTGGATTTTTGGTGAAGCAACAATGCAATGTTAAATAACAAAATCGTTAAAACTATTCTCCAAATTAGGAACATGTAATGAGAAGACTTTGTCTTGTGTTTTCCTGGCAACTTAAGCAAAACTTTAAACCATTATTTTGTAATTATATAAGGCCATTTTTGAGTTTGAATAGGGCGTGCTTGACATTGACATGTAAAAAATGCTCTTATATAAGTGAATACCAATTGGTTTTTTATTTTGCTAAATTCTCAATTATATGTATCCTTTAATAGTTTAAATGGACCCAAATAGTATAATTCAAGCAGGTTATGCATTTCTTCTGAGAAACCAACTCGATTCGATTTTCAATACTATTTGATCTGATTTGGTACAACTGTGTTCACAAGGTCATGATACAGACACTTTTTTATTGTCAGTTTAAATACCATACACCTGGAAAAGACCCTGCAATTTCTGTGCTATTTTTTTCCAAGATACATCTTTGAAACAAAAGATGACTGCAAAACATAGCTTTAAACTTTTGGTAGATTCTGGTTTGAACTTTGTTTTGCGTACATTACAATTATTTATCCTTAATGGACAATAATGTGTAGGAACAGAGAGGTTTAAAACAATTTCTCACCACATTAAAGGCAAAACCTTCCAAACAAGCAGGACAAAGTACTCCTGTGTATTACCAGGGAAAAGAAAAAATGAAACTGGCACAAAGTGAATCATCACACTTAAACGCTCAGTTACGCTTGAACTTAAGGCAGGACCCGATTTCACTCGGAGCCACTATGAGGACAGCTACAAATTCACGCTGGAACATAAGGTGGTGCCTTGCTACCCACTAACAAGACCATAAAGAGTTAAAATTGGTCTGATTTGTACAGTCCTCGAAGGGCAAATTGAGAACAGAGGGCACTGCTAGGGTGGGGTGGTTTGGCAGGGGGTCAGGTTAAGCGGGGCTGACCATGCTCTCGCTCTAGACATTAAAATGTCACCTCCAATCAAGAAGAGTTGAGCTGATTACCCAGTGGGGAACCCTGCTTTGGAGCAACGCCGCCTGCTCGATCTCCCAGAGACTCTGGGATCAATCACTAAGACCCTGTTAGGGTGCAGTCACACCCAATCCCATTAAATACATCCACCTATAAACAATGTGGATGTTAAACAAAAGGACACTTCCATTTCTGACAGTGGGCGACTGCTTAGTCATGACACCGCCCTCACTAAATCCCCATCAATAGCACTTTACTACTCTCCACCATCCTAATTTTGTGTGGTAAGGCCAGGAATATTTTGTTTGTTTACTGGGGTTATTTAAGGAGCTGGTTTATACTAATCGCAGAGTTTGAATCGTTCAAATTAGGATTTTTTTTCCATTTTAGACTAGGTAAATATTGTTTCCCTAAACAAGGTTTAAAAATTCTCAATAAGAAATTCACAAAAACAGTAATCTGAAATAGTGAAGCAGAAAAAAAAAATCACCCGGACCTTATAATGAGCAGAAAAAGTGAGACTTAATTCAGGTCAAATGTGTGTCAAAAAACAAAAAAGTGAGAACTGAGAGTTAGCGGTGAAGGACTGTGAAGACCAAACTGGCCTTCATCAGGGTGCCACACAGTGAGTGAACTTGGACACAGTTTCTCTGGTCACGGCCATTTGGGGTGCCATAAAATGTGATCACTTGCTTTTCTTGTCGGATTCCTCCGGCCCAACGCCGTCCACAGCAGCTTGACTAACACCAAACTACTCAGCGTATCCAGTTCATCCTGGTTGAAGAGTGGTGAAAATAATCGAGCGTCAAAATGGAGCGGATAGAGTGAGGAAAACAGTTGGTAATCGGTATCTGAGCGCTGTTCCGCATGTTAGGCACGCGTATTTATTGTACAATATGAACAGGTGGTCAAAACCAATGGCCGCGGAATTGACACCACAGATAAAGAATTGGACTACTGTATAAGAAGGAAGAAGTATGGTGACACATGCTCGTGCAGAGGTGGATAGATAGGCAATATAGAAAATACCTACGAACAGGTTTTCCCAAACCTGCTCTTTGCGGGCAGTATATTATGTTTTTGCAGAGCTTGCAGGTGTAACTTCTGAAAATCTTAAACCAGGAGGAATCTAGTCCTGAAAGACTAAAATTGGGGAATCATGGTACATGTCAATAGCTTTGCTGTATTTGAGGTACAGTTGATTTGAGTATTTTCCCCCAATATTAGATATATTTGTTATGTGTACCTTTATCTCGCATCTTTTTTGAGGTAACAGCCAGGCGAACTGCTGCTTTTAGCAAATGATTCACGAAACATTGACAGAGTGGCAATAAGTTCGAAAGCTCACAAATCCCAGTCAGAAAGCAGTCATTAGGTAATTATTAATTATTGTGCATTTTCTATAAACTAGAGGCACTGGTGTGGATGAGTCCCATAGGTAAATTTGACACTGGCACCTGATATACAGCCGGAGTTTATTATTTTGGCATTGTAGGGACAGTAAAAACACATCTGGAGCCTTTCAAGAGGAACATGGAGAACCGCCAGACAAAAACCTCGTAGAGTGAAGGATCGAAATGCGGGGAAACTGACGTTGGAATCCAACAAAGAAATCGCAGCTGCTATCAATCTACTTGGTCCTCCAGGGACAGTACGACTCAGGTGGTGAATAGAGTGGCAGTCCGTTATTCGAAAAGTTGCCTTATTAGGCTCTTGTGGGCAGCAGAATTTCTTAATATCAAGTTATATGTTGTTGCATGGTTATTATTGACTATTATGACACACATCTGATAGTCAGGGTGAAGTGAAAATGTACGTGGCGAAGAGATTACTGCTTTCCTCCGCTGCATCATCCTGTGCGCCTGCTTCTACTCGTAGTTTGTTAGTAGAGGCATACTTACTTATGAAGATAAAAATGCGGCCGTTGAGATAGAAAATGAAATTATAAATTCTCCAGCGAAATCAATGTATTCAAATTAGGCTTCACTAGTGTGAGCTATTCCTGACTGCAAAATTGAACATTCCTTGATTCCTCAGAAGTAGAATGTAAGAATGCAAAAACAGGTGACATAATTCCTCAGTTCAATGGGGGCAATCTGACTAAAATAATAGTATAAAAGGGATAACTGAAATGTTGGTGTTCTGTACATTTTTAAACATTCTTGTTTTCACGTAAAAGTAGCAAGAACATTTACTTGAAAGCCTGTTTTGACACCTGTTAAGCACTGGAAACAATATCCAAAATACAGTTCTTCTCTCAAAGATATTGGAAACCTTTGAGGACAGATATTTTTGCTCCCGTTTTTTACCTTATGTGGTTAACATATCACATATCACAAGTAATTTTTACTGCTGGGTACGAAAAACGCAAACGTGGAAAAAGCCACGCAGCTTCTATTACAACCTGAAACAGAGATTTGTCATAATATTATAAGAAACTTGGAGCTGTATCTCTGTCACAACAGTTTTATGTTTATTAACATATTTACTGCCAGCCTACTTAAATGGAAAATGGAGATTCAACGTCTAAAGTTGCCAATGGCATTGAATATTCAAATGTTTTGTCCCTTGCATTACATTGCTGTGATCTGGAGAAAATAAATAGTTAGATTTTCCCTAAATGTGAAAGATTAAAAATGTCCCAATTAATTTCACTAGATAAAATAAATGAAAAGATGAACACGTGTTGCTTGTATATGAGAATTTGTGCTTAGTCATGCTCTTAATGCATGCTGCATCTGTAATAATGCAACTTGAACTCGGCCTTTCAATGCTATGTTTCGTAACTGATTATGCTCTGTCTTTTGGCATGCATTTAGGTTGACAATAGGGCTGCACGATTAACCGAAATGTAATTGATATCAGGATGTGACGAAGTGTGATAGACTAACCACAAAACACTGCGTTATTTTAAAGATTTATAGTTCCAGTTTGTTGTTTGAGAGATGGCGTGTATATCGGGGTTCAACAGTGCCTGCCAATTAGAAGCAGGTTGTAATGGCACCAGCCAATATGGGCGTGGCAAACACACACACCAACTCGTAACTTTAGCGGCACGTTACATTGAAAATGAATTGATTAATTAAATCGGACTCTTAAGGAAAGTCAGAAGAGTGCACAGAAAAGCTGTTCACCAGTGCGTGCTCCATGGATTTTTATCTTAATCTTAAACCATTACTGCCAAATGTGGCTAGTCCCCAACCCCAGTTCCTTTACCCATTAAACTGAGCTACTACTCATGGATACCCACTAATTTGTGACTCTTGTTTTTTAATCATACCAGAGACCTTGCAGAAGTCGCGGTTGCCCGTCTCTAGCATGTAACTCTCTAAATCGCTTTCTTACACTAAAAGGAATAGCCCTCTAATTTGATTGTACTTTAGTAAAATGACAATGAAAACCTTTATTCAACTGCAGATCTGTTTTTATGATCTGTTTTTATTTGTAGATCTATATATGTCAATTCTTTGCAGTTTTATACTTACAGTCTCAAAGGACGTCACCTCGCGGTAACTTTGCATGTCACTATGTTCAAGTTCTCCCCCAAAAGAAAACGAGAACAGAAATGCACTTTTCTTTTAAAATCAAAAATCACATCAAAATTGCAATACAGGTCTGAAAAAAAGCAATTTCCAAAATCATTCAGCCCTACTTGACAATACTTTTTTTTTTCCTGGAACAAATGAGGTGATATCTAATTGTTACTAATGTGTGGGGGTAGACCTGTTCCGGCACATCATGATTTTTCTGTCTGTGATTCTGAAGGTGTTATGCTGAATGTTGGCAGAGATATGAATATGGTAATTAGCATGCCATAGACACAACAATGAGACATTGCACTCAGTAGAATCTCTATCTATCTATCTATCTTGGTCATATCCCTCAAGAGGGGTGACAGACATAAAGACAAACACATACAGTAACAAAGAAAATAAAGGGAAAAAAAATAATCTCTAAAGACAAAAATTGGGCTTTGTGTCACCTGCAATGGCAAGCGAATATAATACGTTCACTTGCCTGTGCTAGATTTCAATCAAATAAGAGTATTTTTTTTTTTTGGGTAGCATAGCTTGGTGATTGCTGTTAAAGTCAAAGCAGGATGAAAAATTGGGAGACGATGCAATATAAAATGTTTACATATTCCTCACACATCCTGTGGATGCTTGTCATCCTTCAAATTATAATTCCCTTTGTCTTTGAAGATAATAGGCCATAAATTGTCCTTGTTTGCGAGCCAAGCCCCTGAAAGCTGGCTGTTTACGATTTGTAGCGCGTGCTGTCTAATGGCCCCGCTCCAGTTTTGTGTCCTGTAAAGGTGAACGCCGCGTCATCCAGTTGTCCAGTCAGCCTGAAGAATAACAATCCTGCTAATTAATAGCTCCTATGCATGTCATAATGTTCATTTCGCTCCCACTGTGATAACATGCTCTTGTGCAAGCCAATCCTAGCTTGGTTCTTACCATTAAGTGTATTGTTTTGTTTGGACAAATAAAACGACTTCTATACATTACAGGAAAATATTTCATCCATAGGTTTGAAAATGTGCTCCTTAAACTTTTAAATGGCCTGGCCCGAAAACAGCCAATAAAATTAAAAAACATGCATCATGAAAAGACAAGGGCTGCTGTCATTGTGAAGGTTGATTCATCTCAGTATGAACGACCAATAAAGTTTCAGGAAGGGCAGTTTACAAGTTTATGTCATAAACACAATCAATGTTTACAAAAAGGAGATAGTAACTGTTTTGTCGCAGCATGGCAGTCTGCGTGCTCAAATGACCATTAGCTGATACTTTTTGAGTTTACACACAATTTTGTGGGACTCTTGATACATTATGTTTTTTTCAGATGTTTGCAAGATTTTCTCAAACAGAAGCAACCTAACCAGTTTACCCATACGTGCTGAACAGGAAATAGATCTTCTACCAAAACGTCTACTCACAATCAATGCTAGAAGACAAATGCCATAAATCAAAAATTGGTAACCAGTTGGCTGCAGATTGTAATTTCATGTAATAATTGTTTGATTTTATGTCCTAAAATAAGAATCACAAGTTAAATTTCAATGAAAATCCAATATGGCTTCTTATTAAGCATTTGCATTTTAATTTCAAAGAGAACTTTATGATCTTTTGATGTTTGATGGTACCCAAAACTGAAATGTAAAAAAATCCAACTGAAATATCTGTGTAACAGCCAATACATCTGTTCTTTTGGTAAAGTTAATATTTGTTTTAAAAACAATAGTCCATCATGAAAACAGAGTTAGTTGGGTTGGTTAGAAGTACAACATATACAAACATCACCGTTTCAGTTGATATTTAGATCTGTTTATTTTATAACATATTCTGGAACAGTCGAGCAATGTTGGTGGATATTGTATGATTTCAATTACAAATCATTGTAATTAAAAAAATAAAATAAACAAAAAACACTAAATCCAATTTTAATAAATATTTTGATGCTGAATAGTGTTGATAAACAAAGTAAACAAAAATATTAATTGTGTATTAATTTATACAAGTACAAAACTACAGTATGGCTCCAAATACAGCAAGGTTATTGGTAGCAAACAAATAAGAATTTAAATGTCACACACCAGCTAAAGGATAGCATCAGTATGGTAGTGCCATGTTTGTAAATACAATACGTGAACTCAAATGGTGGAATGACATGCACACAAGGGTGTATTTCACACAGGAAGTTTAACACGTGCTGAACCTGAGTTTATTGAAAATATTGAGTTTTTGTTACAAGAATGCACATTGGGGGCTGAGGGATCATTCAAGATATCGAAATTAAGCAAATACTGGTATCTTGGGATCAATACTTCACACCTCCACCAATTTGTTGTTATTGTTACTATTATTTTATCATAACTGTTATTATTGCTATTGTTGTAAATATCATTGGTGTCACAATGATATTTAGTGACTAGGGACATTATAACTTTAATAGATGGGTACTACAATGATTATTGTATAAAATATGTGACTATTGTTATTATTGTAATTATTGATATCTGACCTATATAATATGTATAGCCATGGGATTTTGTTATATTTGGACACAAAAGAGGAGCTAGGTGTAAAATGTAATTAATAGGGAAGTTGAAGGGGTAGGGAAAATAAGCGTCTGCTTCTTACTACCCCTTTTTGAACATGTTATGTTAATGTTATTTTTGTTGTTGAGTCATTGTTTTTGGCCTGTTTTTTTTTTTTTATAATGTTCGAAATAAAGTTTTCATTCATTCATTCATTCATTCATTCATTTCCTTTAAACGCCACTTCTATATGTAAAGAGTGCAGTCTTTCTCCCTCTCACCCAGAGCCCTGCCTGCCAGGCAGAAGAGAGGGCCAAATTTAAGTGTGCACCCTTATCAGAAACTAAATATGACAAAGGCAAACGGGAAGCACAACAGGTGTGGACTTCATTTTTCAACAACAGAAAATGACAATGCCAGATGTCATTCGTGTAGTAAAGTGGTCTGCTACTGTTAAAACATTACACGAACACAATAAAGGAGTTCACTTTACATAGAGACATTGCTGCAACCAAAAATGTAAACATGTTACTGTTCTTGAACTAAAAACTGTAAATCCAATGTGACTATGGCAACAGAGCAGGAAGTTTCTTTTGTTATATATCGGATTTTTTGCTTTGACACTCCTGACTTTTAAATTGTACCAGTCGTAGAAAAGTATTTTATTTTTTATACTGTGAAAGGTTTTATAGAGTCTATTGTTAACATTATTGGCACTTACTGACTTTATTTTCAGTATATTGCGCAATCGAAGGCATAGTTGACATGTGGCCATTGCTCGGGCAACCCTGGTGCATGAATTAGCCGCATCATTGCATAAGACGCAGGGTTGAAATCTTGTTGCGGCATATGGTCCGAATTTAATGGTATTCAATGATCATAACATTTTCTGGCAATGGCTCATTATTGATCAATACTTAATACGATATTTTTACTTGGATCAGAATGATACTCGCCCACCCCTTTTTATGCAGAATTCATGGCATGAAATGAAAACAGAAGGACAAGAAAGAAAGGAAAAAAGAACAGCAGCCGTTTTTGTTTTTGACAAAATATAACATATGTCTGCAAAACTACCCTTTGCAACGATACATAAACATCAACGGTCAGAGAAAAATGCCATCATTATTTTTCAGAAAGTATTTTTTTCCCAAAAGTCTTCAATATACCTCCTTAGGTGGTGCTGGTGTACCTAATAAAGTGACAGAGTGTCACGATGACGTCCGGAAATATGATGTTAACTTGGTCGTCTTTGTGCTAAACGCACCTAAATAATGAAGTCATCCTTCAAAAATCAAATGACGTGCAGGGAACATATGCACTTTGCAGCCACTTGTATTGTACTTTTAAATGATTTTAATGACGAGCGAGGGGCCGGAAGAACAAGAAAGTGACAATGAGATTGATAGTAGCGTTGCTCCTTTCTTGTGTGCCGGCTTGACAGTAACTGTCGTTTGTACAGGAACAAGCGTGCCCCCGCGCCGCCAGCTACATGACAATGATAAGAAAGAACACTCCAGTAGGTTGAAGAGTAAAAAAAAAAAAATCACAACATTCAGGGGCTTGAGCACCTTCTGGGATAATTCCATAATTCGGCAAAGTAATTATAAGTAGGAAAAAAAAATGTATGGTCAATCACACTCCTTACAAAAGATGACGATAATGCCCTGCTCAAGCTTTTTACCCTGTTGAGTCAATTGGCTAGGTCCCATTTTTGTTGTAAAGAGACCACATCTTATTTTATGGTAATTTTGTTTGCTTTGTTTCTTTTTTTTCTGCCCATAATGCAAGGTCCCAATAAAGTTAGCGATGAGGTGAAGAAAAAGTGATGACAACGATCAAGCTGTTGGAAAGAACAATAAATGGTTATATATTTTTGTTTTATTATTTTCCTGGTTTGGTACTTTTAATTAAAAAAAAATGGTTATTTCATAATTCGCTTTAGACTGCCGTTATAAATAACGCAAGATTTGTAGTACAGTGGCCCCTTGTCAGTGGCCAATCCAGCTACAAATAATTGAGATACAAAATGTCTCTTGAGCAAAAATATTGCCTGACATACAAGTAAAAATAGAACTCCAAATTTGCAGACACTACCGCTAGACTCGGAATCAGCTCTTCTCAGTTCGCATTTACGTTTTCCCACCTCATTCACCTGATCCTGCGACTTGCGTTGTTTTTGTTTTTTATTGGATCACATACATAATAATAACAGTCTCTCGTGCTCCCTCACTCCTCCACCAATATGCGTACACCTCCAAAGACAAACGGCGACTTCCTCTATGTTAGGTACTCATAATAAACTCATTTTATTTCGTTAATATAATTTAATTTATGTTAAAAAAACTCTTTAAATGTGTTTTATAGTGATAAGGAATACGCATTTTATGGCTATTTAGGGTCAACGTTTACTATTTTAGGAGTCCTGGAACGGATTAATTGTTATTTTAGCTTTTTCTTAAGGGGAAAATTTGTTCGGAATACAAGAAATTCTGGTTACAAGTTCGGTCCGAGAACAAATTAATCTCTTATGAAGAGGGGCCGCTGCATTTGGTAACACTGAATAACCATTGTATTCATCGGTCACATTGAGGGAGAAACAAGTTTCAAGTGCAAACAGGGACTCTTCCATTAAAAGTACAGCTGTCTGCTTTTTGCTGACAACACTGCACCCCAACCTCTCCACCCACCTTTTTTTCCCTCCCTGACATCAAACACAACCTCAGACCCGCTTCCCTAATGTACATGCTATTTTTAACTAAGCGTTTCTAATAAGCTGCTGGGAAGCTGTAAATTTTTCATATGCAAGCACATATTTCCTTTGTGAAAACACAGAAACACACTTATTTAGTGATTAGCGGCTGACAGAGGGGAGGAAAGGAAGCCAAGCGCGCCCGTATCGAATTGCACGCCTTTCAAAAAAGGCAGAATCCTAATGCGAGCCGTCGTCTCCACCAGGTACGGGTGAATTATTAATCGGCTGGCTCATTTTAATGCTTTTTAAGTGCTTTATTTTGATGTGCTAAAACATACTTTTAGCCATATTCAGTCAGGCATGCATATCATTAGTGCTCCCATCAAAGCAGAGTGTCACCCTTTCAAGGAGCACAAACAACTCAGCCTCATTTAAAATAGAAAGTTCGGATATCAAAGACGTTTTACAAAGACCGGGCTTCAAACGCTGATGAAGTTTTTCCTTTTCTTTGGGTTATTTTCCGACACTTTACTAAAAAACAAAAAAAGAGGTATGCAAAAAAGGTCTCTTTTTGAGCTGTTAACCTAACGAGTGTAAATCAAAACATGCTGCAAAGTCACAAAAACAAAAAGTGACAAGTGGCTACCCATGCCACTGTGATCAGAAGTCCACTGTCTGCTTTTTTCTTCCGTTATTTCTTTATCTTATGCCTTTAGCAATAACTATTGTGAGGCACTTCTTGGTCAAATGTTTTGACCCCACAACACCAACAGGGATTAAAGATGGAAGAAATTGTCATGTTTGTTGAACAAAAAAGAGCATTTGGAAGGGGGTAGAAAGATCGATCTAAACATTGACATTATCGATACCAAGCAATCACTTGTATTGGATCGATACTCTTGTCCTGGGATCGACACTTCGTCCATACACCAATTTTCTCTAAACGCCACTGATATATGTATATAGTGCAGCCCTTCTCTATCTCACCTTTCTCCCTCAGCCACTCTCCTAAGTTCATGCCTCTTTGTAAAACTGACAGGCACACTTTTGGCAGCTCTCCCTACCTGGCTTGCAGTTACATATTGCCTGCCAGGCAGAAGAGAGGGCCATATCTACGTGCACACCCTTTTTCAGAAGCTAAATATGTCAGAAATAAAGGAGAAGCGCAGCAAGGGGTGTACTTGTTTGTTCAAAAACAAAAGAGGACAATGACAGGTTGTGATTTGTGTGGTAAAATGGTCCGCTAATGTGGCAAATTTACATAAACACATGGAAAAAAACAAAGAGGTCAATTTGTTACTGTTCCGTAACATAAACCTGTAAATGAGTTGTCACTGTGGCAACAGAGCCAAAGGAGCTTGTTTGTTATATTGCTGATATTTTCGTTTGTCTCTCTTGACTGTTTACTCTATAACAGTTCCCCAGGTCGATACTACCATCTATTTATTTAAAATTGGGTCAATATTAAAATTCCAAGTATAGCTGAACCCTAGGATTTGGTTCAACTTCTTTGTCCCAGATAACAGGTCAACAATCAAATCTATTTCATGAGTAAATGCTATTTTTAAAATTGTAAGAAGTCTATTTGAATCTTTTGGCCTTAAAAATAGCCATACAGTATATAAGTTACATTTTTTTAGGAAAAATTTTCATTTTGGGGTACAGTGCAGGCCTGTTCTAGACTAATGGGTCCAGGTCTGTGAGTTCTCTTTGAACACTGCTTCCATGTTACGAACAGAAATGGACTTTGGCCTACATCGGGCATGTCAAACGTAAGGCCTGCAGGGTGCATCCGGCCCATTGGACACTTTAATTCGGGCTGCCGTAAATTTCCGGCTATGTCAAGTCATAGCTCATTTCTATCAAAAAGTTACGATTTTTAAAAAAATAAATATAATACAAATGCTTCTTCCCGCCGCTAGAAGGCAGTAAAGATGTAAAACAGCTGATGTTCTTTCTGGTGTCATGTTAAAGACACTACTCTCAGCTTCAGCAGGCCCAGCCTAGTAGTTTGATCCGATCTTATTGCCCGTTTACTGACAAAACTTTTTTCAAAGCAATAGTACAATAAGACAAGTATTATATTTGTTTATAGCTCCCTTTTGAGTTTGTGCTGGCACCGACATTTTTTTTTTTTTTTTACCAATCTGGATCACTTGAGAACAGAAAGTGTGGATGCGCCCGCCCAAGCCAAACTGAATTTGACATGCCGATGTAGATGTTATGGAAAACTGCATTTCCCTTCTGGTTCTGTCCTACAGAAACCATATATTTTTCAATTATCAAACATTTTTGAAAATCGCCAGGGACCCACTAACAAGCGGCAAAGACCCTCATGTGGCTCTAGAGTAGGTTAAGCAGGTGGAGAGGTCCAGCTTTGATGGCAAATGCAAGCATATTCCTCCTTTTAGCCGATCAGAATGCAGAACAGCATGCACAATAAAAATCCACAAAGTAGTGAAACCACTTTAAATAAACAGTGAAACAACAATGGATTACAATATATTTCTTGACCTACTGATATTTTAATACATGTGTATATGAAAGTTCATGCATTTTTGATCATGTTTTTCTTTTGATGAATTGAGTTGTTTTTTTACCGGTGGCGCTAAATAATAAAAACCGCGATAAGTTAAACGCAATACAGCAAGGAATTACTCCAGTTAAATTTAAAAGATCCAATATTGGATGTCTAAAATGTAAAAACTACACACACTTAGAACTGAATTTGCGCTCAAGTCAACTACAGTACAATAAATAAGCTGTGACGCACAAAATTCACTCTCTAAACAGCAACTTGCTCTAAGCAGAGTGTGCGATCTTGCATGTTCTTGTGTGTCGTTTGCGTAAAAGGGGGGCGGTGCCAAACACACACGTGTTACAACTCGCATTAACAGCACCCTCGCGCTCTGCCCCGAAAGAACCAGCAGCGTTTGCAATGTTTTGTAAATGTTGCACAAAAGGCCCTTCTGTGCTACGCTGTCCAGGTACCCCCATCTGCCCCCCAACCTGAACGTGTGTGTCTGGGAAATATAGGCCTTACCTGTCCCTTTGGTGAGCTCCTTCTCCCCCCCACTTTGTCTGTCTTTGGTTTGGTCCTCCTGGTCTGTGGTGGTCTCACCGGCAGCCTCCACATCCTCACTCAGCTCTCCTGAAGGGGGAGGGAGGACGGCAAATGTAAATCACCAAGCCATCAGAATGGGTGAAAGCACTTAAAGGGACGGCGGCGTTTTGTTTCTATAGGAGCCGGCAACAATTACATTTGCTGACACGCGCTTGCGGGGCGCGCAAACAAAGACAATGTGATCTGCTGCCTGCTTTTGCACTTCTGCCTCCATTGGCAAAGATCGAAGACAAAATACACCCCCCAAAAAAAAAAAAAAAATCTCTATAAAGCTCATGTGCCAAACTCATGGCCCGGGGCCTAACGTGGCCCGGCACACCTCTTTTTGTGGCCCACAAGGGCTTAAAATGTCTGAGCGTCTAAAAATCAAAGAGCAAATCAAGCCATTTTGACAAATCCTCAAATCATCAACAGCAATGAAAATCACTGGAAGAGAAGATTTAAATCCTGCAACATAAAGCATGTGATTTTGAGCAATGTGCTCATCTCAATGATTTAATCATTACATGAATACAAATGTAGCAGCGAGCAAAAATACAAACCAAAACAGTGAGCCAGTTTTTATTATTATTCATCCAGTATCAACCATCAACATGATATCTACCGGAAATCATTTTGTCACGCGAAGCTATTGACGTGACTTGTCGCCTTCGATCGGCGCCGGGTTTTTAGACCCAACTGCTGTGTTGGGAGTCATTAGGTGACCAAACCCCCCAATTCCAACCCTTAATGCCGAGGGCCAAGCAGGGAGGCGCCCTACCATCTAGGCTACCGAGCTGGTAGTGGCTCAACAGGTGATTTCTCAACTCAGAAATTTCAAGATATCTGTAAATGAAGACCCTGTTGAGTTCTACTATCAACTACCATCGAGAGATAAGAGACAATCATCTGTTTTGCTACAAGTTTCCAACCGATTAGAGAAGCATGCTATTTTGAAGCAAGGACCAAAATGAAAGGGTCAAAAAGTCAAACGTTATTTGTTCATTTTGTGGTGTGATGTTTAGTGCAACGTGATTGAAAATGAAAAATCAACCAGAAAATACCAAATACTAAATTTGAGGGTCAAAACAGTGATTTAACAAAAAAAACTACATTTCCCACAATGGTTGTAAACTGCAATACCTGCAAATTGACAGTGTAGTGTGCAGTATTCCCCATATCAAAGCCAATGGCTGGAATTGAGGAAAAAACAAGAAGAATGGTCTTTATTCTCATTGTAAAAACTAAATTGGAGGGCCTCTCTTTCCAGTGTAAGTAAAACAAATTCAAAAGGTGTCGGTGATTTGGTCTTATCTGTTATATTTATTTTTTAATATATATGTATAGTGTAGTTTAAATGTAGTTTTTCACTGCAACAACGGACCGACAAAATTGCTTATCAAAAGCGTTGGCAACTAATTTCAGTATCGTTTCATTGTGTTACTCCATTCTCGCGCCACTCAGTACGTTAATACAGTGCAAATACAAGTGGGGCGGCAGTGGCCCTTAATGAAAATAAGTACAAAGAGTGTGAATTTATTCATTTACTATTTTAGTTTTAGGTCCATCTATTTTCTCTTATATAAATAAAATCCAACATACATTTTTCATCAGCTGCAAACGATACATCATCCAATCCCTACATGTATAGAGAAAAATGCATTAATATTTAAAACCCCTTTCACTTTATTTTAAGGCAGAAATTCCCTGCAACCATCTTAAAAGCCTCCGCTCGATATATCAGACCATTTAGGTTGCGTCAAAGTCCAATAGTACAATGGATATCCAATAATGACGTTTGTAAGTAACAACAAAGGGGAAAGATAGTGAAAACGGATAATAAAAAGACCATCAATCACCTTTATTTCCCTCCAGTGGCCCTTGAACATCCCCATGGCCTGTAAAGTTTGTTTAAAAGTAGCGGGACGCCGCACGCAACCGCATTGATCCGACAACAGTAAACTAGGCCGCCTAGTCAATAGGCCTTATCAGTTATTACACAAGTCAGCTAATTCTCAGCAAATGTGCTTAAATGCTCTTTAGGAAATGCTTTCACGCTCCGGTCCCGACGCTACGCGCTATCGACGTATTGACGACGTTACAAGAGCCGTGCTGAAATATCCTGTTCAAGTATTCAGCCCCGCAGGCATCACGTGGCCGGCTCGACCCGGATCGCCACATGACAACCCACAGCCAAAACCGCTATTATGATGCTACATTATGCCCGACTTTGCCGTCTACACCGGCGGGGGTCCGACACTACGAGCCCAGCCCGCTTGAACTTTCCCGTGCGTTTCGATTGCTGGCTCAGACATGACAATTCTAGGCAATTATGTGTTACAACATAAACATCACAGGTAAAAACAGCAAGATTTTTAAGTGTTGAGGTAGGAAATAACCATTTTAGGAATTAAATGGACGTTGATTAAATTAGATGTCGGATCCCACTACGAAAATCCTTTCACTAGAAGTCTTTAACACAGGGGTGGGCAACTTTTTGGAGTGATTGGGTTCAAAAATTTGGCCAAGGGGTTGATCCAGGAGACTGATCCAAATGTTTCATAAATCAGTAAATATACAATTAGTCATCTACATGTTATATTTTATTTAAAATAGATTAGTATTATTTTTAATACAATCACAATTAAAGCAGGATAATATACTGTTAATGTTAAGTCCTTGTTTTAAGGAATTCGTTTGATATTTACTTTTGTAGTATTACTGTAGTTGTATATTTTTTGTATTTCTGCCTTCGGACTTTTGTTGTAGTTCTGTAGTATTTTTGTAGTATTACTGCAGTTTTATTTTGAAGTTTTTCCATAATATTTTTTTTTTTTTTTTTTAAGTATTTCTGTATTGTTTTGTAGTATTCGCATGGTAAATTTTGTCTAGTATATCTGTAGTATTATTTACAGTATTTTGTAGTATTACAGTGGTTTCATATTTGTAGTATATCTGTTCATTTTTTTGGCTTCACGGAATGTTTCCATCGTTTACAGTTTGTCTTCACAATGTGAGCATTCCATTAAGGCAAACTAAAACGACAGCGATTTAGATTTTTATCGAATCACAGTGTCAGTATGTGTGTGTTTAAAGGGACAGTGAGTATTTGACCACTAGATGATGCTGTCATGCAACTGAAAGCGATTGGTGAAAAACACAAGAAAGAAAACAAACTACAGGGACTAAAAGTGACCAAAAAGCACTTTTCCTGATCATTTTCTGCCCAGCTTTTCGGAAGGTTACTACCTTAGCAGCACAACGGTAGACAATGATGTCCACTCTCTCTAGGTGAGGTTTTCGTTATGTCAAATACATAGACATTTCCAAACCTTCCTTATAAAACAGTTCTGTGCTGGTTTCCTTATAATGTGGTTCTTCCCCATACAGAGAGACAGATCTTAAAAATGCTGCCATAATAAAACATCCTGACTATTACCTGAATTTGGATACTGCAGAGTCGCTCAGGTGCCGAGATTACAAAATAATCCCCGGGTACATTTTATAAATTGGGGTGGGCTGTGCCTTTTTTCCATAGTGACACTTGTAGCCAGCTTAATTCTCCACCTCAACATTATTTTAGGCTTTGCACACGTTATGATCTGCTTCAGCTTTGCAATGATAGACAGCTAATGCTTTTTCGTTTCCCTTTAGACTTTGCATCAAGCTCTGATTTCACCACGGGTCACAACGCAACGCTAGAAGCAGTTTTTAGTTCATGCTGTATGCCAAATGACGAGCACAAAAAATATGATGGGTAATGTTAGAATAAACTTTGTCGAGGGATTTTTTTTTCCATAAAGAACCAACACCAACAAACATTCAGGGTTTGTACACTTTTTTGTGGCCAAATTCAAGCTTTTTTTAAGCCCTTTCAGAGCAAATTTTTCAGTTTTTGGCTCATTGGTCTTAATACCGGTCCTCTGGTGTGTGACGCGTAGGGGGTGAAGGCGCTTTACATGACAATGCCATACAAACTAATGATAGCGGCTGTTAATCATGAGGGAAAATGAAATGCAACGGCAAAGCGGAACCACCATAGGAGGCGTTTTGGCATCATTTTTAAGCAGAGTGGATTGATTTTTCTTTGTTTAACCCCTTAAGTTTCCTGTACAATTTGCCTTAAATACCAATCCAAGACGTACCTTAAGTAAATTGAATGCTGTTCTTGAATTGCTTGGAGAATATGGACGGTCTTCCTCTCTTTTGAAAGTTAAGACTTTAAAGTTTTGTCCCAAAATGAAATAGTCACTGCAAGTGCTACCAACGTTGAGTAGTCTGAGTTAGAATACACAGAAATTTAAGGATTTTATCCTCACCTGAATTTTTTGCAACTAAATGCCTGCAGATGAGTGTAGCATGGGTATGCTGCAAAACACTAGAGAGAATAGCTTGAAGCCTTACCTGGCACCTTGTCAAATTTGATTACAATCTGAAAAACTAAACATTGTGTTTTACACCTTTTTCGAACTGTACTTTTAGACGTTTTTAAAAGTGGCCATTTGGACACGACCACTTAACCAGACTAAAAGCTTTGCAATTTTGTATTTTACTTTGGTCCTTTTCAGACATTGGGAAAGAGTAGTAAACTTTTGAATTCTCTTTTCAGAAGACAAATCAACAATTTTGCATTTGCTCGCAATAACGGTGCGTAAAAATTAATCAAAAATTACTTTGCTTTGTTTCAGTGGTGAGAATATTTTGGAATTGTCAACATATTTTGAATCCCAAGAGTTGCAGCTTTCCAATGATATGTGGCATGACATATTTCAGTGACAGGTGACATCGTTCAGACAAATAGTTGATTATTAAAAGTCCAGTGGCAGGCTGTTGGAACGTTGATGGGTTAATGTCTATCGAGTCAGACTGCCGGGAAATATACCAATAATTTTAAGCTTTTACAAGCACTTCACCTAAAATTCAAGCACTTTTTAAACCTTATAAACACAACATTGAAACTAAAGAATTTCCAAAGTATTCAAGCACCCGCAAGTCCAGTGTTAATTCCATTCTAGAACCAACCCTGTGTCCAAACTAATCCTCAACTCCAGTTCACCCGAAATAATTAAAGGAATGCAAGTCCATAATTAACAAAAGGTCAAAAGTGGCCTCGAATACAAAACGTATTCGAGCTTGACGACGAGCCAGACAGCGACACTTAAAGCGATGGCAGCGGGCCATTCGTAACCCAAATTCGGGATATGCATAGAGCAATAGCCCCAAGCTTGTCTCGTAATTAATTGTCTTCATTAACCGTCCTAATACAACTAAATGAAGCACTTCCATTAATCTAATCATGCAGGCTGAATAAACTCATGCCTGACACACAGATTACACTCATTTGTTCCAAGCAGACTAGATCAGATTTGCCCTGCCACTCATTCAGTGGGGACAGTGCACAGGCACACAATCATGCACACACTGTACTAGGGCTACGATGATAAATCAATATTGTAGACACAAATGAACATTAGAAATAGTTGACAATGAAATTCAGAGAGGGATTTTCTACATTAAGTTAATCTTTGCTGAGAGTCGTGCCTGTGCAATAGCCAAGAGCATAAACAAACACACAGAAATGGCCTGGTTAACATCACATCCACCTACCAAAACTTCTTAAGTTTAGAAGCCTGGATACGGCCAATAAAAAGACCAATTGCGATGTTTATAAAGCGGACTTTGAGTATCATGCCGGTAGATGGGTTACACACGAACATTCAAGGAGCATGTCGGAAAGTTAATTGATACACCGTCTGATTTGCTTTGGTAAGATTCGAGTAACTTTCAAGGCAATACAGGGTGTAGAATGCACCAGTCCTCTTGGGTGCAACCCTTAGGGGGCGATGATCCTTTGGAGGACAATACCATACAGACTAATGCCAGCAGTGGTTAATCACGAGGGAAGAAAAAAAAATGCAACGTCAAAGCAAAGGCACCAGAACGCAGTGTCGACATCATTTTTAAGTAAACTGTTGAGATACATAGCAACAATTTCAAGCATTTACAAGCAGTTCACCTATAATTCAAGCACTTATCAATCCTTGATAACAACTTTAAAAATTCAAGCATTTTCAAGAATTTACAAGCACCCATATGAACTTGGTAAATACATTTTAATGTATTTGCTAAAAATTGACAGAGGTTTATTTATAGATCTATGTCCCTACTGACTGGGTACAGTGTCTAATTAGTTTATAGTGTGCATATTTATTTTTTGCACGAATCTGAAATATGTTAAATAAAAGATATATTTTCTATTGTACCTATTTTTCTTGTGTTTATTATCATTTGCCAAGTAATTAAATCAACTTTATTCTTAATTGGAGAAAAAAAAAATCATCAAATTTAAGATTTCATTAGTCAGTGTCTCAATATAGTTGTTAGTTGATGCCCTACACACTACACATCAGACATCTAGGAGCTTTCCAAGCTCGTGTGACAGCGGTGAGTGCAGGGGCTTAATCAGGCCCATAGGTGTCACTCTTTACATGCCAGGAGAACACACACTAATGAGGTGCACAGAGGGGGAGGTGGGGGACAGAGAGGGAGGGAAGGGGGCAGCAAAAAAGAGAGAAGAGAGAGAGAGAGAGAAAGAGAGAGAGAGAAAGTGCATGAGTGAGGGGTGGGGGAAAAGACAGAAGAGGTGTTGTGAGATGACAAAAGCAGATGCTATGCAAAGGAAGTCCGGTGAAGAAGATACTGAGGGTGAAAAAAAACAACAATATTACCTTCATGATGAGCAGGAACAGCCTTGGTTTTCCTCACATCCACCCTCCCTCCGACACACACACAAGTAGTGATTATACTGACGCTAATCAGACTGACAAGCACAAACGTCCCTAATAAATAATTGATGGTAACCACTGCACTTTCCAGTATTCCGTCTTCCCAGACTGAGCAGAAGAAGAGCAGCACATAATAAGAGTCAGTCGGAATCTCTCAGACGAGATTAGGCTCCTCCCTCCACGCTGCCGGCCTTGGCCCTGATGATGCTGCCGGACTTTCTCCTACCTAAGAAGCACTTCCTTAAAAAAGAAACAGCCTAGTTGTGTCTCATTATGATCACAAGGGCAGCCATCATTTAAATAAGGTGGCCCCTAACTGCTCTCCAACTCAGTTGAGTGTTTTTACTTTTCACCAATTCATCCAGACTGCAACAGCTTTCTTTAGCTTTTCTTTTAAGGTGATCTCAAATCACCTTTGCAACCCCTACGCCAATCTTTCTATGATGCCTTGCACCCTTTGCCCGCTATCAAAGTTGTCCTGACTCTGGACTGGAGGGTGCAAATGGAAGTGACAGTAGGGGCGGCTCAGGACAATGAGACACAGGAACCGTGCTGGGGGTGCT
Organism: Urocampus carinirostris; assembly: GCF_059441175.1. Classification (NCBI taxonomy): domain Eukaryota; kingdom Metazoa; phylum Chordata; class Actinopteri; order Syngnathiformes; family Syngnathidae; genus Urocampus; species Urocampus carinirostris. The sequence goes on from NC_142352.1 coordinate 38,294,596, forward strand.
TTGCTGCATTGTCCACATATCAGCACCTCTGCGCCCCACAAATGCAATACGAGACCCCACCCTTCCTTCAAAGTACCTCCCTGCCCCCCGAATACCCCAATGCATAGTCACAAGCTGTCTAGGTTGTCCATGCTTGACACCAATAGTCCAGACACTTAACCCTAGAGTTCTTGCCGATACAACGTCAATATACCTCAAGTACTATTGCTACACTAATGTTAAAAAGTTTGAGGTTGCTTAGAAAGTTTAAAGGATAGAAACTTCTTTTTTAAATGGCAATTATCATTTCTAACTGTTTTAATGTCTCCACCATACTTTTAACTTATTTTGCAATGGCAAATTAATGATTAATGGAAAAGAGTATGATTTCATGGAAAACATGGTATTGTCTGGGTGACCCCAAACTTTTGAATGGTAGTGCACACAAGAAATAAATGGGCATCTTGTAGTCTTCAAACCTTATCAATTTGGACTTGATTTGGTCAATAATAATTTATAAGTAACAATAGCTTGATTTGCCAAAATAATCAATAACATAAATGGGGGGAAATGGAATTTTAGTCCCATGATCCTTAAAATGACAAAATATGAAATACATGAACACATATGCCTGTTGGTTATTTTTGTAATTCATTACAATACAGTATGTAGGACACATTTTATGTTCTTGTTTTTTTCTACTTTTAATCACCTTATGATAAAGTAATTATCAAAATAAAATACTTGGGTCTACACTGCAAACAATAAACAATGTAGGCCTACTGTATATTTTTTTAGATTTCAAGATATTTGATACTTCTAAAATAAAATAAGATGGATAATATCATACTTAAAAAAAACAACCAACTAAATGACAAATAAAACAGGTTTGCTTAGTTTAAGTGTACATGTTCTCGTTTTATTTTTAGTGAAACAAAAGAAAAAATATATACCTTCTTCCGACTTTAGAATATATAGAAGAGTGTAAAAACATTGGCAATAAGGACACATATTTTTTCAGATGTGTAAAACGAGAACAAAAGCAACTGTGTAATGACCGTACGTATCAAATTGTTATCCTCTAAGTCGAATCAAACATCCTTGAAAGGTTTCTCAGTTCACACATCCAAAACTATAATCAGATCACCTTTGGCTTGGAGATTTACACTGCTACCCACCAGTAAAATTGTCGGCCAACTAACTGGTCATGCCCCGGTAACATATAGACCAAACAAATTGTGCGACAAAACCGTGAAGTGTCAGTCAAGCAAATACTTCAATAACAACATCACTAGTGGGGACGGTTTGGGGGAGGCCAAGGGGGAGATGTCGGCTATGGAAGAACTCGAGTCAGAACACACGTCACAGACGCTGTTCAGCACCTTGCCACATATCTTCCATTTTGCTTATACCTTAACGCTGTTGCTCAATGTTACGTGTTAGATTCCTGACCCTTCTACTGGCGTGGGGAGGGATGTGGGGGAACAAAGCCGCCATCCCCTTCTCGCCGCTGGCCCTGCTGTAACCTCAAGATCTAAATGTGAATGGATACTTTGTGTCTCCATGGGGCTGAGGGAGAGCGTAGGGGAGGGAAGGTGGGAGGGGAGGGAGAGCAGGCAGGAGGAGCTCGGCAAAACAGAGGAAAGGTAGGAGGGGTAGGCCAGCTAATAACTAAAACAACTTTAAAGGGCAAGTTAATCACAAACAGCAGCCATAGCTCACACAGAAGAAATCCCCCAAGCCCCCCCCACCAGCTCATCATCTTTATCCCCTTGCCTATAGTTACTATTTAGAGGAAATATAAAGCATTGGTGCAAAGGCTTCCTTGCTGGCTTAAAAATATTCTAAATCATGTGATGTTAATTATATTTTGTCCATCAATACTTAATAAATAATTCCAAATGTTTAGCTTCCTTTCATGGCTCTTCCATTGCTTGCAGATGTGTGCTTTTACATTTAAGCATTTACCTAATCACATTTCAGGTATTAGTTGCTGCTAGGCTCAGAAATCTACCTGAAAGCCTTCAAAAAAAATCCTAAAGGCTGTGTACCGTAACATCAGGGTTGGATTAAACTGTTGGTTCAGCCATTCATATTCCAGGTTTGGGAGTAGGCACCTGCTAGCAAGCCTTGGTAAACGTTACCAGTTTCACAAACAATGATTGGCTAGGGGACGGTATACCACCAAAGTGATCGCGCCAACAGCAGTGTTTATTTTTACCTCTGAAAAGTGATGGGTCCCGGACTCGCACGCTCAAAAAGCTTTGGGCCCTAACAGAGATCTATGGGTCCCCAAAATGTAGTGTTATCGGGGTTGAAATTGTAAATCGGCGACACATATATAATATAAATCCATATATTCATTCAGTTTTAATCAACACAGTTTATTGGTAATACAAATCAGTTATCACTTCAAGATTTTTCAGTTCACAACAATATTGTACATTATACAAAATAATATTGCTGAAATAATTATATTAATCTATATTTTCATTCAGTTTTAATCATAACAGTTAATTGGTATTACAAAGCAGTTATCACTTCAAATTTTTCAGTACATAATATTGTACATTATACAAAATAATAATTGCTGAAATATTAATCTATATATTCATGCAGTTTTAATCAGAGTTAATTGGTAATACAAAGCAAGTTATCACTTCTGATTTTGCAGTTCGTATATTCTTCGTGGTTTGCTGTCCCGCCACAGTTGTAATGCCTTCTCAAGGTCCAATCCATTATCATCCTCCTCATAGCGTAACCAGGAATATAATTGAGTCCATTTTGGCAGAAAAGTCCTTTTCTTGCTAGGAGTATTCTTTTGTTTATGTTCTTTCGTCGAATCGGTCACTTCAACACACGTGTTTTCCTGCCTCTGTGATCTTCCTAAGAATTTCTCCGCAGTTTTTTCAAGCCGAAATTATTGCCGTTGTAATCACTTTCTGCATTATGTTTCGACTTATTACTGACACTGAAGAAATTACCAATTTAGTGTTGATTTTCACCTTTCCTCGACAACAAGCACCACAACAATGACGTCATCTCAAAGCAACGAGATCTCGTTTGCCGAGATCGGCGTGCAGACGAAAACTCGAACCGCGAGACCAAAACAACAATGGTGGATCTGCCTGAAGAAACGTTTGAAGTGCGGTAAATATTTGTAAAAAAAAAAGTAATCGGGTAATAATGAAAATTTTGTGTCAAAAAGGTTGCGTCTCGGGGACGCACGTTGATTTGAAACTATGTGTCCCCAGCAAAAATAATGCGTCTAGGACGCAGGGACGCGGGCAAACGAGAACACTGCAACAGCCGTCAAATTTTAAGAGAACAAGATGCACAAGGAAATATATTGTTGTGTTGATTTCATAGCAATAAGATTAGACTACGTCAGATCAAACTACAAGGCTGGGTCTATTAAAGCTGGGATTTTATTCATTACTTCCTTCTAGCGAATGGAGAGAGCCTTTAGTTTTCATTTATTTAAAAGATCATAACTTTTGATACAAAAGGAAGCTTCTTTTTTTTGACATGCTCAGAAATGTATAGCGGGCCGGATTAAATCATCCAATGGGCCGAATCCAGGGGCCATAGGCAGGACATGCATTTCATATACTCTGGAAAAATACATAAAAATATTTTAATGACCTTTTAGATGTATGGATTAATAGCTTTAAGACGTTTTAAGGACTCGCAAGTCGAGTCACTTGTATCTCAATGCGCGGCAATCGTTATTTAGCAATGAGCATGATGAGTTTGATATATTGGCCCTAAAGTTGTTTGACTCTCATGGGAAATATCGCTAATTAGAAATAACTCACGATAATGGCATGTTTAGATACATTCCCCACATCCCCAACATAAAAAAAAGAATGGCTCTCTACTTCTCTTTGTTGAGTGATGACGGAGAGAAGGATCTAGGTTAATGTGGCTGCCCAGGGAGTGCGCATTCAGGGACTGCTCACTCTTCTGCCCTGCCACACACAAACACACGCGCAAGACAACATGACTCTGAATTCCTTGAATGTCCACTCACCAACAAATATCCCCACAAAGGAAGAGATGCTGGCTGTACTTTTGCCTGCTTTAAGATTAAAAGCATGCATGGGGCAAAAGCATCACTGGCCGCTGCTCTTCCATCCACTATGCCCGGGGGACAACAACACCCCCCTTGTGCTTGTTCACTTCTGCCTCCTTTTAAATCGCTCTCCTTTTATTATTGCATTATTTTTGCCGTTCACACTACAGTGCTTTCACCTATTTGCACCTATTCAATGGGACCTTAGAAAGAAAATGGGGGTAGGGGCTGTTCTAGGAAGCGTCTAGGAAAAAAAGGGACTGTCACGAAGGGCAATCACATCAAGTCTGAAATATTCACCAGTGGCTTGGAAAATGTGATGCTACAGTTATGACAGGCGGACAGGCCACTCCCCCGCCACCTCCAACACATCCCCTCCATCTCCATTCAGGGCAGAAACACGGTGGACACTCTGAATATGTATAGCCCGGAAAATGTATTGATTTTTCATTTGGCAACAACTAAAAAAAAAAAAAAAAAAGAAGGGACACACTCATGCACAAAAATCAGCTAACCTGAAACTGTCACAACTCTTTTGTTCATATCTCATCTCTCCTGATGTTTGGCTTTTGCCACAAAGTCTCTTTAATTACCAGGTAGAGCCCGCTTCAGAGCCTCCCCTCCACAGAGACGCAGCCACACGAAGCCTGCTGGGCTTAACAAGACAGCCCACATCTATTATATATGACATACACCCAGCAGCTTTTGTCTCATATCTGACTAATAAGCGCGCCAATATGACTGTGCCTACTGTTTGTTTTGCTATTATACAAAAGATATACCTGCTTACGCAGGAGGAAAACTTGACAATTAAAAGTAAAAACTGCTGCGAGGAAAGTAACTTCATGGTTGCTGCACTCTTCATTTCACAAGAGGACACGTTAGGTTACTTTAGTAATCAATTATTCTTTGCCTTACTAACATTGACTTGGGTGCGTGTTAATCCCTACACCCCTTTATTTAACTTATGTTTCACAATTTAGTTGATGTTTTTTATCAATCAGAAAGGAAAAAAAAAGTTGTTTGATAAGTTTATACTTTAGTAGACACTGAAAAAGGGGAGCAGCTGAATCATTTGATTTTGACTTTGCAAGGAAAAGAGGAGAAGACTATAAAAAGCGCTAACAATATCAAATTCCAAATCTGTTCTAAAAGCCAAACCATCTTTAATTTTAATCTAATCTCCTAAAGGAGATTGAGCCTGAAGTGTGTCGAAATCAAAGAAATTCAACATTATTGGCCCATAGTGACAATTATAACAGTGCATAATATTCAAAATGACAAACTGGTATCCAAGCAATGTCCTATGCATGTACACAATAAAAAAAAAAACAGAATAAACCATGGGTGGGCAACCTTTTTTAATATGAGAGCATCTTTTTTGTTACTGATTAGTGCGAAGGGCTACCAGTTTAAAATGCATTTCTAAAATATAAATGTATTTAATTACTCTGACTATTGTCATAATGTTATTATTATGTGACCACATAATTTTAATGATTATACATAGGGTTAAAATAAGAACCGACAAACACTAAAACACCGTTTTAAAAGACTCGGATTATGTCAGAGACATGTGGTATAAACACATAACTAATGTATAATTTATTAAAACAAATGTCATCATCTGAAGTCAATAATGGCAAAATGAAAACTGATACGATTTAATGTTAATCGTTGCAGATGAATTCATTTGATACTCAAAGACTAAAGACTAAAAATAGTAGCAAAAATAGTAATCAAACTGTAAATCTCTCAATATAAAATCTATTGTTGCATTCATGTTAAAAATAAATGATATGTCTGGAATCCATTTTTGCGGGGAACATTAGTGTTTTTCAATCTTCCTGAAATAAACAAAAAACAAGTTTTGAAGTTTTTTTCACATGCGTGCAAAACCACTTAAAAGGCAAGCAATCCAGCGTGAGAGTCACATATTTGTTTTTGTAAATGGGATAGATGATATCTGCAATGCTAGTAAGGTTATTGGTATAAAAAAAAAACGCGTCACCAAAAAAACGTACCATCGCAAGAACAAAACTGATGACGTCAAAAATGATATTAGCAGTATTAAGTAAGATTTTTTTTTCCAAACAGTAAATCACACTTTTTAATAATAACAAACCAGCAATTTATACTATGGAACAACTTATTTTAATAAACAAAAAATGGCATGTATGTTATTTTTTTTAGCAATTGCTAAGTTCAGCAATGCAACTTAACCACTTCATAAACACCTCAAATCGATCTCACAGCTAACAGAGGCGCGTGCGTTTGCGCACACAAACGTTTGTCCATTAACAGGTGCTTATCTGTTTATCTCCACTTTTAGGCAGCACAGACTGATATAGTGGACGGCACTGACTGAAAAAGATCTCTACCATGTCGATTTATTGAATGCGCCATTTGCATATCTTTGAAGTCCATCCATCTGCCCATGGACTGTTTTGCGGCGGAATTAGCTGACAAAATCAATGTTGCCATGGTGGGGCGTATGTAAGCGCCCTACGCGAGTTAGGTGTCCATCTAGCAACTCCTGCATCCAGCCTATTTCTATATCGGGGCCCATTCATTCAGTGTTTGTGTACTTTCTTAGTATGCCCATCCAATGTGTGCCGCTATGGTCATCCCATCAGCCCGATCGGCAGCCTCAGGCCTGGCGGGCTGTTTGTTTATGAGAGCGTAGGCCGAGATAAAAGAGACTCGGCCGGGTGATGAATATCAATTTTGCTAATCAATTTAATTTCAAATATAGGCCGTCATTGATGTGTATGCTCTAACAACTTTAACAACTTACAAAGTAAAGAATTTTAATGATACAAGTGGACGGTGGGAATTCAACTTTTTATCTTAGCCGGGGAGAATCTTTATCGGTGATTTCTATTGGAAATAAATAGATGATTACAATTGCAGATCTTTTTTATTTTGGCTGCAATGAAAATAACAATGGTAAAATGAAATATGATGATAAAAAAAGAAAATTCAAGCAGTTCAAGTAAAAATAATTATAAAATTATTATTTGTCTTAGTTAGAGCCGAATACCGATACCGGATATTATCTAAGGTCAATAGCAAACCCTAATGCAAAGTATTGGTACTTTTGCATTTATCGTTGCTGGTATTGCCAACGTGCCTTTCGTTGTTTGATTAGTTTATTCTATCTTTAATATTGGATGAATGCAAATTATATTTCATAGGATGCCAGTTCCTTACTTTGACTATTATGTCCACTGTTGTTTTGACTATCACATCATTGTCACTACCAGCCAATGCTATTCTTTGAAATCTACACCCCTTTGTTTTTTGGTTTGAACAAATTTATTGACACTAATAACAGAAAAAAACAATCATGACAATCTCAACAGCAATTAAGCACATTCACAATATTATATTTCAATATGACTTTTTTAACAGCAAGCACAATGTGAGGTTTGAACAACCCTTCTCGAAAATCTTAATAGCAATCAAGCATATTCACAATTTCATTATATAACATCTTTGTTAGTGTCAATAGATCCGTCCAGGTCAAAGTCGATTATTTTTGGTCTGGATTTTGGTCTGAACAAATCTATTGACACCCCTTTGGGCTGATCTGTTTTTTGTAACCTTGAAGATTTTGGAAAAAAAACAAGACTCAGAGGAAGACTATGGGACGGGATGGAATTATCTTATCTGACGGCCACTTTCCCGGCCTTCCTTCCAAGTTTAAGTCTTCTCTCTTTGTTTTGAGTGTCTACTAAAGTTTAAATTTAACACTGTTCAAAGATATATTTTAGGCATGTCTGACTGGCATCAAGATTTTTCAAAATCTCTTGTATTCTGAATTTTTTATATAATTACTCATCTAATATGTAGGCAAATAAACACAAGCAAAGTATCATTGATGTTTTTTGCAGTTATTTTCATATAATTTAGATGTATTCTTACATATTTTAAATAATTTACAATATTCAGTAATATATATCATGGTTTGGAAGAAATTTTAAGTATAAACAGTACTTATGCATTGCAACTTGATTTCGGTATCAGTGAGTACATCGGGCCAGAAAATAAATTGGTATTGTATATCCCCATGTTTTACCCTAACAACAACTAGCTGTGTGTCATTCCATGCATAGGATAAATAACACATGTCCTTAAACAATCTTGTAGCGATTTGTTTGCAAATATTCATTAGCGCTTGTATCATTATGTGTAAGCTATACCATGCCAAATCAAATGATAGAAATTGACCTAAAATGCTTAAAATGGTAAACTCATATGAAGAATTTTGAGAAACTGTACCAGTTGTAAGGCCAAAGCAAAAATAATCAATCAGGCGTCCGCTTGTGTTTTAACAAATGGATGAAAATAAATCATTAGTGCAATGACCTGTATCTCCAGCTACTTATATACTCCTTATTAGGCTAAAAGTGCAGGAGCAGCATTTTTTCTGACAATCCTCAGGCAGATATACAGGAAATAGGTGTCCACAAAGGTGTACAATTTTGTGTTCCCAATTACAATTGTTTGGCCTTGGTGGATGTCCGCACTATATTCATTACATCGCGCAGGGGGGGGATATAATGGATATACAGTACATTTTTCTCCAGGAAAATAGAGTGGCTAAACCGACCAACCTTTCTTCTAACAAGCACCCTCGCTGGTTGCTCATAGCTAATTGCTAAAGAAATCCAATGATTACACTGCACAGGCACTTAAACCCTCCACGAGTGCTCGCACTTACTGAAAAAAAAAAAAAAAGCTCTGCCTACCTCTATCCGTTCCTAATACAAATCAAACATGGGGGGCTTTTTTTCACCATTTGTCTTTCTTTCGGTTCCTCTTTGCATAGCCCATCCATTACTTTCACATGAAATATGAAAAGGCAATATCCTCTCTGTGTTTGTACTGAAGCGTAATGCAATTGTGTTGTCATTTATAAGAAATAATCGCAAACCTCTCTTTCATTTTCCAGTTCAAATAACCATGAAAAATTACCCTTCAATGTCAGGGAGGACAACAAAGGGATGCACACAGACTATTGCTTCACCAAAGCGCTTGACATTTCGCCTTAATAGGAAACTGGCTGGTTGTTCCTATCTTGCCTTTTCAATCCAACCTGCTTAAAAAAAGAACCCAATTAAAAAGCTCTGTACTCAGATCTTTGTAAATGTTTCCTCATTCGTTATTCATTGTTGAAGGTCTTGAGGTTAGAAAGGATATGGAGTGGATTACAATACTTTGGCCTCGCTCATTAGCACCCTTGCAACAGTCTGCTAATGGCCACTGTCGGACCGAGACGTCACCTGATGAGCGTTACGGGCCGGTCGCTGTGACTACCGTCCGGCAGCTCAGCGGATAAATAATTCAAAAGCTACCAGACGCCCGGGTGGAAGGGGAAGCCGCCGCCCCCAAAAACATACAATTAAGGACTAGCTTGCACAGGACCTGATGGTGAGCTAGCTTTATGTAACCCCCTTTAAAATGTGAGTTAAATAATAAATAAATTAAAAAGATAGAAACACATAAAATAATGATTCGACATTTAAATAAAGTATGAAAATTTGATAGGAAATAAATCATTTTGAGTAGCAAACAATGATTTGTTATTTCCTGTTTCAACAGTTTGTAAGAAAATACATCAAAAATACCATAGACATTATAGCAAGAACCGAAAGAATGTCATTCGTCAATGTTGCTGTGGGCACAAACACGCATGTCAGCGTAGATGATTGACAGGACCTGAGATTATCAATATCGATTGTTTACAAGACATTGCCTGGGAAAAAAAGCTCTTCTTTTCTACTTTGAATCCACTTGTAACAGTGTGAGTCACAATGAACGAAAACCCCAAACTGGATGAGTTTTGGTCAGGGTCTTTTCTCCCCTCACAGAGAAATGCCTTGATTCCTTGGACAATTGAAAATCTCGGTGATGCGAGTGGAAAGCTAGCCTAAACCAAGAATCCAAGAAAGATCTTAGTCTTCAAAGAGCTTTGCATAAAAGTCGCGGTAGAAATTGGATTATTCCTTTGATCTTGACATAACTGTGGACTCATGAACTTTCAAAACTCAGGGATGCCCATTGATTTGGAATTCGCCTAAATTGGAAAACATCGGATTACTGTTTTTTCTGTTTATTTGATGAACCTTCTTGTCTTTCTTTGCTCATATGATGGACCTTCTTGTCATTCATTTGAATTGTCATTGACATTTGAAGTATCTTATTCCGTGACTATAAATTTTGACATAAAACCAGATTTAGGTAGATTTAGTGTGCATACATGTAAATGTTGCCACTAATAATAAGTCACCAAAACTAGGGTAGATGACCGGTCATCACACTGAAATAGAAATGAAACAGTTAGTAAACCAAAATTAACTAAACTTATGATTGCTCATTTAATACCTTAAACCAAGTAAGAGGGTTATTTATCTATAATTGATGTTACATATTGTTTATTGTCTTGTTATTGTTCATTGAATTGCCAGCCTTTTCAAAGTGTCAATTTGTAAAATGACAAAGTGATCGAAATAATTTAATGAACTGCAGCGCCATACTTTTGACCCAAGACATTTTATTGCCTAGTTTATACCTTTTAAAGTATGATGTCAATTAATTGTAAAATGCACGAGTCCTCGTCAAAATGGCCAAAAATATTTTTTATACTGGGAGCGCGCCATAACAAAAACAAAACTATAGTGGTAGTGGAAAAATCCGTAGTTTACACCACCTCTTTGTCTAGACCAGGTCTGACCAGTACTAATAAAGCTCAAGGTCTTCCCCTAACTGCATAATAAAAAAAACTCTTGAAAAACACTCCTTGAAACAATGTGGAAACTGAATAACAAATGAATAAATAGATTGTCCCCGTAACCCTAGTGAGAATAAGCGGCACAGAAAATTGATGGAGGGGTGGATGAATAGATATATCAAGAAGTCAAGTAATTATACGAAGATGATGATACGTAGTGCAACCGTAGTGCCTGGAAGAAACCCACACAAGCACGGGGAGAACATGCAAACTCCACACAGGAAGGTTCGATCTCATGACCTCAGAACTGTGCCGCACACGGGCGAACCTCTGTGCCGCCATGCTGCCCAGTTATACAATTACTGAAACAATAAAAAGGTTACAAAGGAGGAACTCATACAATCAAGACTACATATATGCCTGGACATATATTAATATTCCAACTAAGTTAAGGTGTATGTTTATTATAAGTACAATAAATAAACAATATTTAGATAATAATGCCAATTCAATACTAAGGATTGTTTCCGCAGGTGGGCTGAAAATGTTGGTACACGTTGCTGAATTTGACTTGTGCTAGGATGTCTTCCTGATTTCATCTGCGCGTATGCCTCCTGATGCATATAATGAATTTCCCTCTGAAAAGCCTAATGAAAAAGACTCGCATCATGCAATTAGCTGCCCCTTAATTCGTTTCCGGTAATGTACTAATTCATTATCAAAATAATTGTGTCTGGATTTTTTTTTATTTATTTAGTTGATTAGAACTACAAAAGAAAGCCAGGTGACAGGGTGCCAACTCGACCATACTTATGCATTCTCAGCTTCAATAAGCACCAAGATTGTTTGCAGCTTTATAATTTCACATGAGCTTCAAAAACACCTGTGAATGACACTTGACCGAATGCGCCCACCTAGTGCATTGCTTTAGAGGGCTTCGTTTTGTATCATCTCCCCTTTTTTGTTGTATGAAATGGGTAGTTTTACCACTGGGATAGAGCGTACCCCCTCATAGGAGGTCATATTCACTTACTTTCTAGGCACAATTTGATTTGGACCAATTCAGAGAGGACAAACAGTCCATTTTACATCACGGTAAACAGGCGCACCGCACCCTCTTTTACATTCAGCGGATATAACGCACCTACATTTTCAACTGATTCTCCGCAAACAAGCTACGGTGCTGTGGAAGTGGGCCGAAAACTCTCAGAGGTTCAGAACGGTACTTTCCTGCTGTGCTGCTCTCAAGAGGAACAGCCTCGGAGTGATTACAATCCAACACGTTTATCTTTGGCTACAACACAGGAGTAAGTAGAGTAAAAGACGGTAAAGGAAAAAATTACACCGATGACGTTGCTTGAATGTGTACTGGCTATTTGGAAATACACTAAATAACTACTGTACTTCTATACTCTTCTTGCACAGTGATTTTCAGATTCTTGCTAAATTGATAAACCAAATTTCGTGTATGTCTGAATCATGTCTTCAATAAAAACAACATTAAATTATATACCATTTTAGGGTTGGATCTGAAACAAGTTCAATAGATTTTACAAATTTAAGGGGAAAACGGTCGCTATCATACCTATACCAAGCTTAGTGATGAGCTGCAGGTGTGTTACAGCTATAGCTTTTGAGGACCAGGTATTGCTACCAAAAGTTTGCTTTCCAACCCAAATATTTGGGCTGCATTGATCGGTGGATTAAAGAATAAACATCTTATGACTAGAACAGGTAAGTAAAGGTATAAGGTATCGCCAAGAAGTTGAAACCTGGCCTTACTTAAAGGATTTGGTACTCACAACAAAGCCACCCTTGTGTTGCAGTTATTGGATCAGAAACTAGAAATAACGTTCCACGCGATACAAATCACCATGATTAAAAATATCAACAACGTCAAACTTGACAGTGTTAGAAATCCTAAATGGAGCCCGGAGTACCACAGCAAGCAAGTTGTCAAGAGTGCAAATGTTAGTTACATCATTAAGAGTTGTTACAGGCGAATTTTAATTGCTTTGTGGGTTATTAGCTTGAGCCCCTTCCGGTTGGTAGGGGTGCATTGATTTACTGTTCTGACTTAATACGCCCCAAATTCTTTAATTTTGAAGGAACACTGCTCAGGTGAACCCAGCTAAATGTTTAATTTTGCACCTTTTTTACCCTATCTGCTTCAATCATTAATATTTAGTTCATTTTATTTTGGAAAAACATCTTAAAGTGCAGGGCGGCATAGCGGCTGGGAGGACCCACGGAGACCCGGGATTCAGTTCCAGCAACCGCAGCTTTCCCGTGTGGAGTTTGCATGTTCTCTCTGCGTGGGTTTCCTCCGACGCTCCAAAAACCTGCATGACAGGTTAATTTGCCAGTCCAAATTGTCCTTACGTGTGAATGAAAGAGTAAAATTGTGTGCCCTGCTACTGGCTGGCAACCGGTTCAGGGTGTCCCCTGCCCACTGCCCGAAGATGGCTGGGATGGGCTCAAGCACCCCAGGGATCCTTGTGAGGATAGGCGGCACAAATAATGGATGGATGATCTTAAACTGCACGTCTCTTCACTGATAGTGTTCAGTGTTTTATGATACAACCGGCTTGGACAGGGTTACCATGATGCAAAGTGGATGCGATAAGTATTCGGATCGACAGGCCTGACATTTTAAATAATCATAAACCGGTAAGTGATGGTAAAATTGTAGTTGGTGTAGCCCTAGAAGTTACAAAACATAAAACAATGCATTTATTACATTATTTTAAGAGCAAGAATTGTAATGTTGCCACAATCTTAAGCTCCAAAAGATACCCTCAATCCTTCCTCTGAGTGTGGCGTACGCTCTTTTTCCGACACACTACCGCAAGAAACGATATTATGAAAGTGAATTTCAAAATGCCCTTGGATTCTCAAGTGGAAGCCAATTAAAAAGCTTTACTACTTCCATTTGGTGCTGATTGAACAGGTATGAGCAGGGAAAGGGTGTGGGGGTAGTTGGGAGGTAACAATTTGATGGATGCGGCAGAAGGGACATGAGATTGTGCAGGTAGGTGCGGTGCCCGATTTGCTCCGTCAATTCGGGGCACTCAATGGCTTTGTATTTCATGCACATTGTGCAACGTTATATTTAAGTGAGCGTCGGCTTGAATAAGTGTCACATTGGCAGCATTTGTTAAATCATTTTCTTTTTCTACTTTCCTGGCTTGGGTGCTGACCAGGCACATAGACATGGAAATGAGAACTTATTTCCAATTCTAACCTCTAAAAGGCATTGTGAGGGATTAATGACTGCTGCCCTGTGGCAGTGCTTTCCTGTTTTTTTTATTGCATGCACAACTGTGTGCGTTTGTGTGTTTTACAGTAGGTCATTCACTCATTAGTGAGAGTTGGAAGAGTTTGAGGTGAAAGCCCAATAAGACACCAAATTAATTATTCATTTGTGCTGCTGGGGTTTCTGGGTGCTGCTCTAGCCTAACTAACAGAGGTTGGCCTCAGGAGGACCGCTGAAATAAACACTTCAGACAAATTGTGTATTGTAGGTGTCAGTAAGCTGGCAAAATGCAAACACTAATCAGCAAACTCATCACTAAAACAAGCAACTGACAACGATGTGGCCCTATGTGCGTCGTTGCTTCCTCCCCTGTGATCTGATTCAGCATCCTAATGCTTCATCATGTCCACAGAGACTACAGCGAGACTTCAACTTGCGAATGGAACAAGGTTTGGCCCCTTTCCTTTATTTTTCTTTTCGCCAGCCCTCCTTGCGTCAGCTTCGGCGGCCTCCTGAGAAGGCTGTGATAAGAATTCATTTCTTCTGATTATGTGTATTGCCTCAGTTCGTCAGTCCAGTGAAGGCTAAGTTCAATGTTAGGCCCTGTAATGAAGGAATTGGATGCAGCACGCTCATCCAACCCCGCCAACTATCAGTTGTATGCTCAAGGGTCTAAGATCTCAGCTCAAGCCCTGGGTTGAGGAAACAGCAACGGGCATCACACCAAGACCTCTATTTTCATAGAGACAAGGATAAGCTGCTCTCACATACATTTTTTGCCATACTGTGGGCACCAGGAATTGTCCACTTTAACAGAGCCCCGTTAGTTTAAACAGGCTTTAGATTTCCACAAAACTAGTAAATCAGGATGCTGGGGGATGCACAGATTACTAGTGGACGAGGTGGGATCGAGAGACTTCTACACACCGTCTGAGCTCTCCTTAGTGCCACCTCTTACAGAGCTTCAACATGTGGAAACTATTAAGAAGCTTTAGAGAGAGGAATGTATGTGTTGAATCTTAAGCTGCGCCTTAAACTAGAGGATTCAGTGTCCCATTTGTTTTATATTGCAATTGAAGTTTATTTTCAAATTTAAAAAGTGGGTGGACTTATTGATATAACTAATATTGTATTTTCTACCTTCAAGGGATGGAAATTGCTTGAATGTTGATTTTATGTCACAATTAGACAAGCTAAGTCATGGGGTACTGCAGAAAAAAATCATCTTCATGACTCTTACAAATTGCCGATTCGTGTTACACGAAGAAAATTAGGATGACTAACTTAAATCAGGTTAACTCAGCAAGCACTTTAACTATCACAGTTGAAACTAAGTGCTGTTGGTCAATTATCCCCAACCTATGATTAGTTGGTCATTTGGTAACTGACCACGAAAAAAACACATAATTTCTTCTTTGTTTTTTGTTCTTAATGTTTTCCTTCATTTAATCAAGTCTTTATTATGTTTTATTGTGGCCATGTTCTCTGAGGGTTAGCATGTTAAAGCATCAATGCCACTACAGTCCCATCAAATGTAAACGAGGCGTTTGAGTCAGCATGTTTGATGTGAATGCTTGTTTACATAATCACGCCCAGCGGAAAGTTTTGCAAGTCAACTTGTTTTGCCTCGCCATCTAGAGAATTTTAAACATGATAAGATTGGGGCATGAAATTTTTGTCAAAAGTTAAATCTGTTTGCTGTACATAAAAGGTTGGGAACCACTACTGAATAATACTAAACATCTAAACACAGATAAGAGCTAAAGGATAGCGCTGTGTTAAATTGCATAAAATATGTGTTTTGAATGAGTTTTAAAAAGAAAACAGGATTGCCTGAGGTGGAACATTCCATATTTTATAAAGAATGTCTTAACCTGTTGTGGTGCCATTTTGAAATTTGAAAATAATCCTAACTGGACCCTGAGTTACGGTATTGCAGTTAGCAGGATGGGCTTTTGCACATGTAACATCTCAGCTGACCTGAAGGCAGCCTATGACTGCATTGTACCACAGAGCCACTACTTACTGAGCAGCAGTCATTAACCTCAGGAGCAGGCAGATGCCATGTGATGTAGTACACTCGGGCCGATGCAGAAGGGCCCTATTGATCCTAGACATACTTGGTGCCTTCCAGAATTTCTCTAATCAATATGCAAATGTCCCACCTCATCGATTCAATATTAATTTTCAATTAGGGAATTCTCAGCGGGCCTTGTGTGGTCAATACAGATGTATTCACTGCAAAAGCTTAAGCAAGTTGCAGCTATCGACATTGCCCAAGACAACTTAGTTACTGTTTATTTAAGCCACCCCGCTGTACGTTCGGATTAAGGCTTTGAGGGACAGGCCAAGTGACAGATGGGCTTTGCTGCACTATACCAACAACCAAGTCATAATATTTCACTGTCTTCTTTCGTCTGTTACGTAGGAAACACTTTCAGGTAACAGAAAACAATGGTGCAGACAGGCACAATTTAAATATAAACCAAGTTACTTAATTTAGGTGAGTCTCCAAAATTGATTTAAACAGCAGCAGTTTCAGGTAGGTGATTTGGGGAGGGAATAAGTCACGACAACATGCCATTGTTTCACACACTTCTTTCAAACATCACCTCTCTCTTTTTCAGCAGGAAAATGGGGAAAATCCTTGACATATTTTCAACACGGAGCTATCCATCCATCCATCCATCCATTATCTGTACCGCTTAAAATGCCCGTCACATGGAGGTTCTTTCTACCCTAACCCGGAGCCCATCCCAGCCATCTCCGGGCAGTGGGCAGGGGACACCCTGAACTGGTTGCCAGCCAGTTGCAGGGCACACAGGGACAGACAATTCGCTCGCTTATTCACACCTATAGACAATTTGGACCGGCCAATTAACCTGACATGCATGTTTTTGGAATGTGGGACGAAACCTGAGTGCCCGGAGGAAACCCACGCAAGCACGGGGAGAACATGTAAACTCCGCACAGGAAGGTTGGTAGCTGGATTTGAACCCATGACCTCAGAACTGTGCCGCACACGTGCTAACCACAGCCCCACCGTGCTGCCCAACACGGAGCTATAGAAGTTGAAAATCATGTGTGAACAATAACAACAATAAAAGTTTGTATTTCAGGGGTTGGTAAAACTTACTCTAAACAGCTTTTTATAAAACAATGATAGCATTTAGGCTTTCCATTGTGCGTCAATCAAAAAACATTCATGCTTGACACTTGCCTCTGACTCACTGTCAAGTCAGTCCGGTTCCTCGTGGCTCTGGATTCCTGCCACGTATTGACACTTAACCTTAACGACTTGTGATATTCTTAATTACACAAATAATTATTCCTACTTAAAAAGCACAATTGACAGGGATTTAGCTGGCAAATTAAATGTATTGTGTACTGCTATAAACAAAGCAGCAATGGCTTTTCAAGTCAGAACAAGACATTTTCTACTGAAGAGCAATATAAGAGATAAAAAAATAAATAAAAAAAGAACACAGATATCCTGGCCCTACTTGCTGCAGATTCACTTCCCAAGGTAATTGGTTTAGGGATAATATTAATTACCACGTTGCTCATTAATGGTCGACGTCTTTATTGGTTGCATTGATCAACAGGACCTGTTAGCCATCATCCCAAGCATTGGTGGATGTAACAGGCTTACATATTGGCATACCAATTAATGCAATCAATTCCTGTCTAGATGTTGCTATTATCCTTGTCTACCAACCCCCACCCTATTACCATCGCCCCTGGTTTCTCCTATATCAACTTCTCAGCAAATTCCAGGCAAAAAAACAAAACAAAAAAAAAACAAAAAAACGTTTAAATTTAATTTTGAGGACAGAGAATCCAAACACTATAAATTATAAATTAACTTTACTGTACCAGTTTACATAAGAAAAAGGCACAGCATACAGGGAAAACTAATGATGACCTTGTCTCCATATAAACAATAAATAGCGACCTTGATGACAAATTCCTTGAAAACATCTAAAAAAAAAAACATGTCCAACTCAAGTTTAGCCTGCGAGATAATGCTAAGCGATGCACAAAAAAAAATTGTCAAACAACAACCTTCAGTTATAAATATGTACACAGGATGTCGGCAAAGACACGCTTCACTCACAAAGCATTCCATTGCAGCTGCATTTGGATACAATTAATCTACCAGAAAACATTGTGGAAACCCACCCTTACATTATTTGACTTAAAAAAAGTGCTTAAGGCAATATGAAAAATACAAAATCTTTGCACCAATCCGTTGTGAAGCACCTAATTTGCAGAGCCACAAATAAATCCCCGATTTATTTGTGCAATTATTAAAATATTACTAATACTAATATATATTACTATATATTACTAAAAACAGATGTCAAGACATATCTTTTTGTGATCTTGAGTAAATCACCAATATGTTCGATTCTGAGACAAATCTCTCCCCATATGTGTTTGGTAATATGTTGCCTACATTTTCAGTTGGAGGAAGTTCTTTCTGATACAATTTACCACTGGGAAACTAACTTCATTTTTTCATCGCCCAAATTAATTGCCCATAATTGATACCTAATGCTTGCACTAATAAACCTTTTATAATGCCCTATTTAGGTGTAGCATGCGCCTGTGGTTTTGGGCGCAACCAGCAGGGCGGCGATGACGCTTTCTAGGACAATGCCATAAAAACTATTTCCACCTGCAGTAAATCACGAAGGGAAAATAAATTAAATGACAATGTGAAGCTATCAGAGAGCAGTGTTGGCATCATTTTTAAGCAGATTTGTTGAGAAACATGGCAGCAATTTCAAGCATTTGTAAGCACTTCACACAAAATGTTAGCACTTTTCAATCCTAGAAAACAAAACATTAAAATTGAAGCTTTTTGAAGGATTAAAGGATACGAACCCTGGAATTTACAGAAAAGAGCAGCTAGACTTGTTCCAATTGAGTGTGTTCAATGTTATCCTTTCCACTGCGTTTAGTGAAGGGGTGGGTGACATGGTCTTAAATTAAACAATAAAAAAACACGTTTGCTTTACCCGAGCTATCTCGATTGCTAAAGCTCGTTAGCTTCACAAGCCCTCGTCGCAGATCAATGCCCCTCAAGGAAGTCATCAATTCCAAGTTGAAATGCACGTCACATGGAGGTTCTTTCTAGCAATGCAAACTGAGTAGAACATTGGCAATGAATGAAGGAGCATGGTGCGATAGCTGTGAGCGTACCATGACAAAGTGGAGGGATTTAGCATCAAGCCCGGAGCACTTCATTTGCTTAATAACAGATGATTCTATAAGAAAGTAGCGGCTTCGAGGCGGGATATCGTACAACGACCATGTCTCCCTTGCAGGAATCCTATTTGAAGACAACACCTTGCGAGCGCTCATCCTCCTGCGCGTCTAAGACGATCAAGGCGCATGACAGGCCCCATTAATATGAGGCCCAGTGTAACTTTGTAACCCCCACCTTTGTGGAAGAGGTACAAAACTGACAAAAAGTGTTACGTTCTGAGCACGGATTCATTTTAAAGACAGGTCTTCAACAACACTTCAGGAAGAACTGGTGGAGAGCAATGAGAAGTGAGCATTTTCAGTTAATTAACCATCGTTTATTTGTATTTAAAATGTGTGCCTGTTATTGCAAACAAAGATCATCTGAAATAATGTTCCGCCGAAAGGAACCTACCAAAATTTGAGATCAGGGATCGTAAACCTTTTCATGCCCGAACTCAAGCACGTTATAAAGTTTTCCAATTTCTTCAAGTACCATTAAAATAAAAAAATCTGGTGTGAATTATATATTTTGCAGACTCCAAGGTATATATATATATGTGATTTACAGATGTGATTTTAATCTTGCATGTGCATTTATCAAGACCTATGATTTGTAGATCTTGAGTGAATCTTGAATATATATGTTTTGGAGACAATATTTATTGGGTAAAAATGAATTAAAATGTAGCTTACATTTTCAGTTGCAGGGGGTTATTCTCATTACAATTTACCACTGAGAAAAGCTACACTAATGTTTTCAATGGCCCATAATAAATGTCCATAACTCATATGTAATCCTCAAACCAATACACATTTCATAGGGCCATGTTTAGGTATAGGGTGCACCGGTTGTTTTTGGTGCGACTTATAGGAAGTGATGACCCTTCATAGGACAATGCCGTACAGATAAACGCCAGCTATACTTAATCGCGATTGAAAAAGAAATGGAATGGCAAAATAAATCCACTCGAGAGCAGGGTCAACATCCTTTTCGAGCAGAAAATGGCAACCGTTTTTAACATGTACAAACACGTCACCCAAAATTCAAGCACTTTTCAATCATTGAAAACAGAACATTAAATTTCCAAAAACATTTCAAGCACCCGCACAAACTCAGAATATATTAAGTGTACAGTATTCTTGAACAAAACTTCTATAAATGTTGCTTGAAAATGAGTGTTATACCCAAAACATTTAGAAAATGTTTTTCTCGTATAAAATGCCCTTCATCAAATATTACCATTTAATCAGCTTACATTTTATAAGTGATTATTAATTTTATTTTTCAATAATAAGGAGAGAAACACAAGTAACCTATATTTAGGATAAATTCAATAAATTGTTATGACTATTTTTCTAATGTTTTTTGTCCCTTTAGGCGCATGGTTACAACCTGGAACCCACACATGCTCACTGAGGGACCTTCTGAAGCAATGCACAAGTGGGCTGAGCAATTAACAATTTCATGCTGATTGCCTGAAGCATGTTTTTGTTCGCCATAAAGATAATAGCGTGATGGGTGCTGTGCTGCGTACCCCCCTTCCCCTTTTCCCTGCAGACTCCCACCACCTTCATTCTTCTCCTATGGCTTCAGTCTCAATTCTCTGCTGTAAAATTCACATGTTGAAAATACGCAACACCCGCTTGCTTTATTAAAGATTCTCTCCCTGCTTAGATGATGCATTTAAGAAAAAAAAAATCCAGAAAAATGACTCCCTGAAGAGTAAACAGGGATGATTATTAAAGGGAAGGAGAAAACTAGTGTCGCGGTCCCCCACTGGCTTCTTGATTTGAAAGTCTAATTTGGCAGTCTCACACGACAGCCAGGTAGACAAAAACAAACATTCCCAAGACAAATGGAGCATGCTCTGAAGGGTTCTGCTGGTGAACGCCCTCGTAGTTTTTGTTCTCCTCCTCGAAAGGAATCCACTCCGGCCTTGGACCTTGCCACTGTGCAACAAGAAATTGGGGGCTACCTGTTTGAATGCATCTCCAAGCTGACGTGTGTAGTTGAACAAAAGTTGAAAGCAACACCCGATAATTTTTGTTTTCAGATCTCTAAATCTGACGGTGCAATGAACTTGATAACGATGTGAAACATATCAGGCCATGTCCTGCGAGAAACGACAACCTGGTGCTATAACACATTAGTATAAATAGATAAAACTAAATATTTTTTGAACAAATTCACAGAATTTTTATACCTGCATTGTATTAGTTAAACAACATGAGTCGACCTGCTGGGACAACTCTGATGTTATGCTAACGCTGCATGTTTTAATATTATCCCTACATTATTGTTATTTTGTTCAAGACAAAATGGAAGCAGCGGAATGGCAGCTGAGTGGTACAGAAGGAGCAGCCCAATGACCATTGAAGTGGATATTTTGTAATTATAAAATATGTCACTGCCAATATTTAGTCAAGCTTATGCACTTTCATCATTTTGACGTTCTTTATTCATTTAGTCGTAATCACATTACTTCAGTTGTGTTTTATTCTATAACATAACCTTACTTCTTTGAGTAGAATACACAATAAAAGGAAATATTTATTTAATTTCATGAGATGTCAACTGTATGTTTGACTTGAAATAGATTTTTCAATAAGCTTATGGAGTGCTGTAAGATTCAAACGTAACAACTGCCCTTTTTGGATAAGAAAGATTGTAAAACACGTCAGCCTTGGCACAAGTAAATTGCTACAGACATTTTAATTTCATTCCTTATGCCCATATGTTCTGTAAATAAAACCTTTGAAGGAGCTCCTCACCTGTTTTCAGAATCTATTTTGAAAACCTGACTTCTCATTACCCAGGACCAATGAACACGCGGAGGAGAAAGACCATAACAACAATAATTCCATTTTTATTTCAGGATGCAAGCAAACCAGGGGAGTGTATAATCTACTACAGAGGTGGGCAAAACACCATGGGCCTATCAAGCAAAATTGTTAAAAACATAAAGACAATGTTCATATGCTGGTAAAAAAAATTAAGTACTTCTAAAAAAAACCTTTTAATGTTACACTTGTCCCCAGTGTCCCCAACATTCAGTACAGTAGATTGCTACATTTTCTTTATCTGCTGTAGTTATCATGTATTTTACTATATTTATCAATGTATTTATCAAAGCAAATGAAAAAAATAACTACTGAGCAAGCCGTATAGCATTTGAGGTTTTTAAGGCATATACTACCATGTTGTGCTTTACAAAGGGAAACTCTTTCAATCTCTTTGCTCTAATTCCAAGAATCTCAAAATGTTAAGTTGTTTATTTTTAGACAAAAAATAAACAGGTACTTGTAAATGTCTGCATGTTTGTTCATCCATAAATGCAATTCACTACTATTCTAAAGTAATTTTCTTCATTTTTGGTCACATTTTATTTCGGCAAAAATGGTAGATAATTATAATATAGATTTTGTTTTACAAATAGCAGCAACAATATGAGAACAATTGTATAGGTGTTATTTCCTCATGTGTTGACGTATTGCTGAGGTATTGGACTCGAAACGGAAAATAAACATATTTTTTCCTGGCCCTTGAGCCAGTTTTTTTTTAACCAATGTGGCCTGTAAATCAAGTTTGCCCACCCCTAAGAGCAAAGAATAAACTCACCTTTTTTAAGGGCAAACTTCAGGGATTGTATACTAACACAATATTGTTATCATCAAGAAATGAAAATATCACAGAAACCAGCAAAGCTTTTAATTTAGAGCGGCGGTGGCATAAAGCTGAAATTGCTTGATGGTGGAATACAATTGGTAAGCGCTAAGGGGAACATATTCGGTAGCATAAACAATTGGGGGTTGTCCGGTGGGACACATAGTCCATTTGCAGTTTACATTGCATCTTTGTGACAACGTAAAAGTCTTATTGTTCTCTGCAATAATGCGGACAGCTGAAAGAATACGACATCCCCCTGCGGAAGCAGGAATTTACGAGGCATCTTGGCAATTAGAAATATAGAATACACAATTTGATATTTTCAAAAGAAGCAAGCGAGCGCAACAAACGCAGACAGAATAGTCTTGGGCCATCTAAGCGTCCAGGCGTCAGCGTTATTAATCACGTACCGCCAGCGTCATTGTTGCTGCGATGTGAAAACAAGGCCTGAAGACATAAGGAGGCGCCGTGCACAAAGGGTAGCGGGACCAGACCTTCTCTCCGGACCGCCTCCAGCTGACCCCCCCTTACTCACCTCCCAGGCTTCTGGGGCTGCGTGTGAATGTCCAGCTGGCAGGGCAAGCCAAGCACGGCTGCAAAACCATGTTTAGTGATAGCACCAGTGTCGGGACCAACTAATAACAAAGGAATTACTTTTTTCGATAACGAGTACTGTAAGCCGTGTACTAGTAAAATATTGTAACAACTGTCGTTACATTATGGTTTGTTATGCCGCTACTTTGGGCTGACCATTAGTGACAACGTCCTCTTATCGCTAACTGTCACTCCTTTGCACTCTCCCAAACCTATGCACTTGCATTCAAGCCATTTTTTACAACTATAAAACAAAATACTGATATTAGGGGTCAGTTTAATCGAGCATATTTGGTTTTGTGTCTTCAGTAGCTAATGATAGGAAGGGAAGGGGGCATGCCTTATACACAGGTACAACAAACCAACTCAATCAATGGAGCAAACGTGGTTGTGTAACAGAATTATTTTTTAATGAAGTTATTTGTAACTGTAACTAATGACTTATTCTCAGTAACGTGCCAAAGACTGGGTATGACCGAATATATTTTCGTTCAGGGGTGTCCATGCTGGCGTGTAAAGCTTTCATGACACGACCATGCTCCCACTTATGAATTGCAGTCACATCCGCGAGCAAGAAGGTGGATGATAATTGTGGACAGCCAATAAATTACAGTTGCCTCCACATCAATTATAAGCATCACGTCTGGCAATGAGGAAAATGAGATCTTGTGACAAATTTCATGAGGCTGGGCTGCCCGGCAGCCTTTCTTAACATGCTACAGATAGCAATCCCTTATCTAGCCTCTGTAATGGGGAGCCACGGATAGAGAGATGGAGCTGCAGCCATTTAATTAAAAAGCTAGGGGGAGGGGTTGGAGAGGTGTAATTCATTGAAAACGGCACAGGAAGGAGACAAAGGCTTTGTCTCAATACATATTTTGCTCAATTTTGTCACTCATCAGAGGCCAGGTTTCGATGTGACACATTCAGGAGCCCTTTTCTCCTGCTTTGTGCACATCTTTTTAGGGGGAGGTACTTGCTCTTTCCCCCTCTTGTTTTTTATATTTCCCTCGAGTCTACTGCCAGGTTTCTGCACCGGGACATTTCTTTTTTCTTTTTTAAACAAATGACTGCTGCGGACAGACAGAGGCACTGAATGAAATGCCCCCCTGCACCTAATTGTATTCCCACCTGGGGATGGTAGGCAAGGGCAGAGGCTTCAAGAGCACAGCAATGAGGATTTATGGCAGATGAGGAGACGGGAAAATAAAACACCAAAAGGGATGGCTCTTAAATCTCATTTCCAGCGCAATATTCATTGTAGTTGCAATTGGGTACGCTGAGAGGGAGCAGGGGGAAAAAAGAAAAAGAAACGACCGCTGTGTTCAAATTATAGCTGTACTCTCTACTAACATTTAACATCATTAGAAAATCATTAGAAAACCATCATAAAACCTGGGATTATGACCAGAGCATTAAACACAATGATTATGCAGTGTGTTCCTTCCCTGCTTTGCCTTGTAAATGTGATTTGCTGTGTGGTGGCAACCATAACCAAGAACTGAGAATATTTCCCATAATTACTGTAACATTTGAAAAACATTGGCATGCATAAACTTATATCTCATGATGCATTTGTCTGTGCAAAAACGGATATCATGAATGCATTTCCATGCTAATATCTGTTAGAACTATAATAATATTCAAATAACGCTACTTAATGGCAGACATAAAAGAAACATTCTTGCTGTATTTGTCCTATAGTTACAATTAGCAGACTTCCGCACCCTTGGCTAAGCACCCATTGCAAGTATCTTTAACACAATTTTGAGACTGCATTGGCGTAATAACAAGAATAATACCTTCTCTATTTTAGATTTTTGATGCTAGGTCCTTAGCTTGGCCTCTTTGATTTTTGCATTTGGAGATGGAATATGAGCTTGCTCTGTCCACTCCACGCATCGGCCCGGTATTGCAGTACCTCCGGGAACGGTGCATTCGCAATGATCGCAGCAAGGCTTTAGGGCTAGGACCTTAGCTTGGCCTTTTGGCTGAGAGTAAGTGTCCCGGCTCCTAGGCTTTGTAGAGTATTATGAACTGACCGATAACGGATAATGGATAATGAATAACGAAGATAGATCAATAACCCTTAAAAACCCCAAAACCCCTTTTAAGATATTCCTGCAAAAAAATATGGCACGGAACCAGTGTCCATATTCCCAGATTCAGTTGAAAAAATGTCTAAGCATTGGTTCTCCGATGTGAAATATATCGAGCCATTCCCTAATCTGTGCGCAAAACAACAATCTGGTGCTATAACTTAGTCGCATAGATAAAATATATTAGTTTTGAACAAATTGACCGATTTTTTTATACCTGCATTGTATTAGTTATTCGACGTCTCCTCAACTCTGATGTTATGCTAACTCTGCATGTTTTAATATTATCGTTGAAATATTGTTGTTTTGTTCAAGACATAATGTAAGCAGCGGCAGGACGGCTGAGTGGTTAGACCATCTGCGGCACAGTTATGAGGTCATGGGATCAAATCCAGCTACCAGTCTTCCTGTGCGGAGTTTGCATGGTTTCCTCTAGGCACTCCGGTTTCCTCCCACATTCCAAAGACATGCATGTCAGGTTAATTGGCCGGTCCAAATTGCCCCTAGGTGTGAATAAGCGAGTGAATTGTCTCTCCTGTGTGCCCTGCCCGAAGACAGCTGGAATGGGCTCTAGCACCCCTGCGACCTTACTGAGGACAAGTGTTGCAGATAATGGATGGATGGATGATGTAAGCAATGCCTAGCACTAATTAGCAAGGCGTTACGACTTCCCTGGATCAAATTAATCCATGCAAGGAATATAAAATTAATTTTATTTAAGGGACAAAATTTGGTCTTGTCAGTATGGCTGTGGTGCAAAAACGCATACGTTGAAAGAAAACAATTCTTACACAATTGGACGAAAATTTGGTTCATTTTACCTACCGTACTTTACAGACTCTATGGCACAACTAAACACCCGAAATTGGACCGAAATTTGAAAATGCGTCTTATAATTTCGCACACTTTTTACAACGAAAAATAGGGTGGATAAAATTTGAACTGCAGTTACAATTAGATAATACTACATACAATAACAGTTCGGCCCCTGAAAAACATATAGAGTGGTATTTGAGTGTCGTTTTGTGAATAACATGTCAATTGTTTGTTGCTTAAAGGTAACAAAAGAGAAGCAGAACATTTCGACGGCAGCTCAGGCGCCAACTTTTGAACTTTTGTTGTTGCGTTTGATAATAATTGTCCTTAAGTATGAAACATTTTGAGACCTTGGTGTTATTTTTAGTTAAAATCACAAGTTAACAAACTTTTTGGGGATGCTTTTACAATTTTCTTCACTTATTGACACTATTCTGTGTCCCTTAATTCACAGCAAATTACTGTAGATTCAGATTTGCAACTGCTTGTTAATGTGCAGTACACGTGTTCTTTAGGTGCAGTTTCAGCATTTGACATCCAAACGAATCACCAGTCGTTACATTGCATGTTTTGCTTACATTGTCTATACGCGGCTCATAAACACTAAGTGAGTCCTTAAGTAGTGCTACAAATTATCAATGGACGCATATCTGCTTTTTAAAGCAGCAAATACCGTGCGCCTATACGTCTTCTACACGCTGATGTATGGCTCTACTTAAAGCGTGCCAATAATGTCAGAGTTGAGTCTTCACTTTTTGGGATTTCTCGGCAGCCCCATTATCAGAAGCAGCCATCAGCACAAAGATAAAAGATCCTAATGGAGCTGGCCCTGGTGGAGATGAAAGGTGCAGAGATGGCACGCAGTTATGAATCTCTAATGCAGCCCGCGTGTGGACACTAATGACTGACACAATAGGACGCATGCAGTGCACATCTCATCGTCTTTGTCACTAAAGTGGAAGGCAGTCAGTCGCCCCGAGGTCGGGAGAACCGCCAATGTGAGGCGGGAAATAAGATGCGCATCTCTTCTTGTTTACTCGTTAGACAGCTTCATAATTGACTGCTAAATAATGCTCATTTTCGTTATATTCGAATCCATACACAAGGCTGTTTTGTTTCATTGTCGGCCATATTAGACGGAAGGCGAACGTATAGGGGGCAACACGTGGAGCTTTCCAGCGTAATTGAAGTGACACTTATGAGAGCCAATGTTCTTTTGAAAGCGTTACTTGGCAGATATTCAGCTTTTGTCCCTTCAGCTTTGCCAGCGAGGAATTACATCCATTGAATGACAGGCAGAGGTGGAAATATACACGGTGAGAAAGAGCAAGTCGTCCCCTCTCACCCAACCCTCCCCCAACTCACCGTCCCTTTCACAGAACCTAATGGATTGTGAGCACTTAATGCATTAATCAATCAATATCTCTCACTGTACATCAACAGCCCGACCAAGTTATGAATGACCTTTGCAACAAAAAAAGGACACTTTAATGCAGAGAAAATGACTCCTGGGTTAGGGACTTGGACCCGGGTTTCGTCACGCGTGATTACACCTTCACAAGGCGGTGGGCCATTAACGAAGCACTAACGGGACTGGTCGAGCTCATGCAACTCGCATCAGCTTCAGACCGGAGGTGGAGGCCGCCTGTAACCTCAGTCGCTCACCTAAGTCACTCACGAGTGCTTCGTTGTTGCCGCGCCACTAAAAATTCCTATAATTTATTGTGCAATTACAAAACTACAATGTCTTTACAATACATTATCCGCAGCCGTCAAGTCACATGCATTTGTATAACCCTTAATCAAGAAATGTCCCAAAGGACTGCACAGGTCACAATGACACTATCTTAAACCAACATGCGGGAAGGGAAAAACTCAAAACATAGCTTCAAGATGGGGTGCGTCTTCTAAAGTGTCTTTAAATAGTCATGATTTTGTGCTCGTTTCCACCTTCTTTTGTTAGTGTAGAATAAAAATGGTGAAAGTAAGAAGAGGCCTGTTTAAAATGTGGTTGAAACGCCAACCCAAACCCCAAACATAATTCAAAAGGTTATTTAGAGCGCATCTAAGAAATGCACTTACTTGCACATGCCACACAAGAAACCTGACGAAGGCTGCCATGATGATTTAAGCCAGAAGATGGGGTCAGTGAGTAGAACATTTCTAAATTACAGACAGTACCTTTAAGTAACCCCGTAATGACTAAAATGTATTTGTCAATGGTTGGATGCCAAACACGCTTTATGGTCCCCTCTGGCTGTACATAATTAATTGGCCTATTGTTTTGTCACAAACAGACGAGTTTTGCCCATACAAAAACAGGAATTACTGGATTTTATGCATACGAATTATGGGAAATATAGTCGTAGTGGTCTAGCATTGCTCGCATCAGTCAGTGCTAAGTTGTTCTAATGGCCTATTCCCAATGCTACATTATGGGGCCACCAAGCAAAAATAAATTCAAAATTGCTAATGCACTGACCTATGTTGTACTGAACTATTAACCACGATAGATATATTAATAGCCAAAATAACATTTCCATATTGTGTTGCTTTTTTAAATGGTTCCTAGAAAAATGTAGTGAGTATTTAATTCAATTTGTGTAACAATCACCCATTGTAGGGTTCATATAATATTTATTAAAAGTTGACAGGTTTACTGGTGCTTTGTGATATTAGTTGTATCCCTATAGGTTCACATTAGGATTGGCTTGTACTTTAGTAGTAGAGCACTTACATTTATCCAAATGTGGGTGATGCAATGAAAAGGAATTTGCCATGTGGGTGCTGAGGTACACGGCTTTAGCATACGCTGCACTGACTGTGTGGAAGAAGGGGATTGCGATGGGTGCGTGTTTCCGAGGCCCCTTCCACAGGACTGGTGGACCGTTGAAGTGAAGCAAAGAGACAGAGTGGAACGGATATGAGCTGACTGTGGAAAGCCAAAGAAAAGAAGGGCAAAAACTAATGCTATTGTGAATGTCGCACAATGGATCTGGCAAAGTGACTGCAGTGGGCCCTTAAACAAAGACACCATTGCCGTTCCATGCGCAATTAGATTCTTTTGCGGGGTTTTACATGACAAAAACAGGCTATATTTTTCCTAATTCCAGCTGCCATGCCAGCCCCTGACAAACATTAAACCTAGCTTCAGAACATTCGCCTGTGGACTGACAGTGACATGTGACATGAACGCATACATACGCAATCCATTGTATGCCCAACACACCAACGTGTGCCCCATCTAACTTTCCCAAGTGGCTGAAATATTTAACATATACATGCCAGGCTCTCATTTCCAGTATACCTGAACACATCAGGTAAAGATAACACTTCATGCAACACACATATTCCAGGAGCACATTTTCAAGGTAGGTAAATATTAAAAAAAATACACAAATATAGTTTACTCGACATTTGGTAAGTAAACAAGTAGCCGTATAATACTGTTAGTTCCAAACAGGTTTATGATCCGTCTGATGAAATTGAGTGAAAATTTCTGCATAGAAATTATATCAAGTTGCTAAGCATTTTAGCCATGTAAACACACCACTAAGTACAAGAATGGGTAAGACATTTTTATTTCATATTCATAAGATAAATAATTCATTATAGCCTTATGCTCTTGGAGAAAGACTGGCCTGCTCATTTCCAGCGTTACACATCTCATCGTCCATAAAATGAGAGTGACAATCCTCAGTGGAAAACAGATTTTTAAAAAAATATTGCATCTCCCTTATATAGTCGACTTACTTCAATAAGGAAGAGTAATCGCAAGCCCTTCCCTCTCAACAGTGCACTGCAGCTGAACTTAATCGATGCGCTCTGCTGTTTGCTTACCGAGCAAGTAGCATGAAAATTGACCTTTGCTTGCTTTTTAAACAGTGACTTATTCATCTTAATGCTTGGAGATGACTTTCTCCTCTTGGTTCCAAAAATGTTCCTTTTGTCATTTACTAATAAAACGATACATTACTTTTAAAGAATAAGACATAAGTAAGAAATGCTAATATGTTTTTAATCTAAGCATTGTAAGCTACCAAAATATTGTGCTAACCCACACATTGATCACATAACCTGTTTTATCTATACTGTACTTTTATAAAACAAAAAATATACACATTTTAGAAAAACTCAACTATCTCTCTTCACATATGCTCCACCTTCCTCCTCCCTCAGGTGCTCCACTATGGGCCACGGCATGAATCAATGACTGGCTCTCACGCCCACAGGTAAAGGTTAGAGAAGTTATCCACTGAATTATTTCTGCACCTCTCTCAGCTCTGCCATGTGCCCAACTGATTTTATTTGATATGGTTAAGAAGCTGGAGAGGACTCATTTTGCTAATGTGAGACAAGGACGTGTGCATTTTTGTGTACGCGTGCAGCAGCCATGGACAGATCCGTGTTGTTTAGCTGTAGGCATGTTTTACACATACGCTCTGCTCAGACTCATGTGTCAGAGTGGATAACGAATCACAACGCTTGCACTTCCACATAAGTCTTTGTTTCATCTGGCATCATTCTACAGGGGCCTTGGAAGTGTGAGGGCAACATGCTGCAGTTTTAGGCATGCTTCACTTTGCAGTTTTGTTTGGCTGTCAGGGAGGCCGGTCGTCCCCTCTGGGCCCAAGGATGAACTCCATCCATTGTACAGATCACGGCCTTTGATCCGACATGTTTCTCGGGGAACACAAACAGCCTTATTAAAAATGCCTAAATAAAACTTCCCTAGCTTAAACTCAATAGTTCCCAAACTAACGGCATTTTCTCTCATTGTGCCCATGGCCAAATTGAGACTGCGTGCATCACTGTTAACTCGATAATGCAAAACTGTTAGCAAAGTCTAAGAAAGTTAAGTACATGATTGTACTTTTAGGAGGAAGTGGTTTTCACAATTGTGTTCTAAACCTCTTTAGACCCAGAAATGGTACAAGCATTGATTGGTTCTAAAAACTCAGCCTATGAGCTGAACTTGAAAGAGAATAGTAAACACTGGACCACCATCTCCCCAAAATGTGAACACCACTGGTCTCGCCCTGGAATTTTCTAACTTTTCCAACCAACCAAATTCCTACAGATATGCAACACTTTCACAACCAATATGTCTTTGTCACCTAATCTTTTGGTTCTTCTGCTGGCTGTCTTTCACGAACCACTGACTTCCATCTTGGTCTGTTAAGTGACAGCCCCTCTGGGGGTTGTGGTCATTCCGTGTGAGTGGCATATGGATCGGCAAAGCTCCTAGGTTACATTACTTCCTTCTGCTTAAAACCTGAATACTCAGCAACTCACACCAAGCATTGCCACTCCTGAGCCAATATCTAGCAGCAAATTGGCC
Organism: Urocampus carinirostris; assembly: GCF_059441175.1. Lineage (NCBI taxonomy): Eukaryota > Metazoa > Chordata > Actinopteri > Syngnathiformes > Syngnathidae > Urocampus > Urocampus carinirostris. The sequence goes on from NC_142352.1 coordinate 38,326,415, forward strand.
GTGCCCAAAAATAGAACTCATTAACAAGTAAGAACAAATGAGAGAACTGTCTCCTGATGGACTAGTATATTTTGGATCAGGTTTCAATGAGATCCTGGTCTAGTCACAGGGAGACATGGAAAACAATATTATAATGTGCACGCAGGCCCCACTCGAAGCGGGCTTGTTGACAGGCAGAGCCGCCTCATACCTAAACATAGCCCAATCTGACACGAAGTGTATTGTGATATCCAGGATGCTGTTCTTTAACATGCAGAAAAGGCAAAAGGGAGGACGCAGGTATTTACAGACCTGTGCTAACCAGCTTATTAGTATCATTGTAAGCATTTATAACAACTTTGTTGTTAACCCTTCTTAATATTGTGTTAAGAGTCTAACTGTGGCGTTTTTTTGTTTGTTGATTTAGAATGTGTACTGCATTTTAAGATTTAAAAATGCACCTGGAATATAGTTGTACTAATCAACCATTTATACATAGACTGGACTAGAGCATGGGTCATATTGTCATACTTACAGGAGATGAACGTTTTTTGTTTTGTTTTTTCAGCATAGAAGAAGCAGCAGCTAATAATGGCATGGAAAGAGTGACACAGGTTGCACTATTCAGTTTTGGGCTTAGAGAATAAACAAGAAGCTAATTTTATGTGTAGAAGATGATCATTTCCACTGTGTTTTCAGGGAGAAAAACAAAAAATACAGATTTTATGCATGCTTGAATAGCAACACAGCCCAACAAGGTTGTTTTATCGTTCAAACAGTTATTATAAGAACAAGAATAAACGCGGATGATGCCACTTTTGAAGTGTTTCAGAAGGAATCCAATCTACCTGCTCCACAAAAGAACGGCCCTAAAAAAATATGTAAATAAACATTTACTGTTACAAAAAAGTTTTTACAATATTTTTCAGAGTGTATTGTCCTGCATTTATCTCTATTGTTCATTGATTAAGTCACTTCAGATCAACTTAACTATTAAAAATTATTTAATCACTGTCAAAAAATACAGTAATTGTTTTCCTAATTTGGCTGTAAAATATTTAACTACATCCACGTTTTAGACAGGACGAAATTCAAACCAAGGCATTTTCTTTGTGGCGAACAAAAGCATTGCTGCTAGATAAAGCTTTGAAGTTATCAGTTGAGCTGATTTTTTAATAAAAATTGTGTATTTTGTAACTTGTTCAAAAAGAAAGGCAAAGGGGTATTTCTTGCATTTCCTGGCACGTTCCATGGACAGCAAACAATTTCCTACACCGTCTCGATGCCCTTCGGACAGGGATTAGGAGGCAGGCGGCTGGCTGAGCCTCAGGGCCCCTATGGGGCCCGGACTCATCCCAGGGCGCTCGAGCTTCATCCTCATATCCACTCTGCATCACCGGGGCAATAACTTGCCTTTATTAAAAGCGTATCACAGCGCTGTCTGACTATGCAAGCCGCTTTGAGATTGGTCATAATGTGGCACGGATAGCATCCTGGTGGTTAGGCGCTACAATATCCTGTTTCTGGAAAGGTTTACTTCGTGTTTTAGCAGGGCTGAATTTAAGAGGACATTCCACAAAGGGATACCGTCTGTTTTGATCTCGTCTGTGGATGAGGAAAATCTTAGGCATGACCTCTCGCACGCAATCAGAGTGTGGCTTGGCTCAACTGTGATATTACCTGGCTCTTCCAGCTTCAACCAAGCCACCGGATTCGCAGATTATTCAACTATAATAGCAACAGTAATGCCCAAGCATGTCAAGTGATGCAACAAAACAAAAAGATGAATAATAAACCAACATTTGTTAACAGAAGCTACTGAAAGCTTGGAAGTGACTTGTCTGCATTTGCTTCATTAGAGGATATATTCTTTGTCACAGCCCATTTTGCAGCTTTTCTGAATGTCTCAAGAATTATGCATGAGACAAAAGGGGAGAGGGAAGAGAAATGCATCTGTTGTTAGGACAGGCCTCGCTATTAGGTGTGTGACCCTGGAAGTGCACCCCTTTTAGTGAAACAAGTAATGGATCTCATTTTGGATCCCGCTATTATGCAGTCATTTGTATGCATCCTTTGCTCTCATTTCTATTAAATAATGCACATGGTTCTACTGGCCAGTTTCTCAAACTGGTCATTAAAAGTAGCAAAGATCTAAACTGGAGACTTAGACTCCACTTACAAGCACCAGGGGTGTGTTGGATGAAACGACTGCAGGGTGGCAGCCTAATAAACCCCTTTCCAAACCAGCCTTTGCCCTTGAAGACCCCAGGCTGCTGTGTCTACACACTCGGCTAACAATGACTTTTGGCCGTCCGTGTAGCTCAGCTCCAACCTTTTCCTCCCCAGCTTCCTCAGCTTACAAAGGCATGGGATTTCCTCCCGTGCTGAGAGTGGAGCCGTCACAGCCCGCAGATCAAGAGCCTGCCATCTGTGACTGTGGCAGATTTACAGCGGGAGCTAATCCACGGTTAGACATATTTGTTATCCTTTTTTGCTTCCTCAATTTCCACACATAAACATGCAACCACACAAATCTGCTGAATGTCACCAATCAAGCATATTTTCATTTGATAAAATGGTCTTACAATTTGAAATAATTGTTTTAATAAAATAAGCCAATTATGTTCATTCACTTGAGATGAGGGGGGAATTTGGTGCTAAAACAAGGAAGCTTTGAACTTTTTCCAAATGATAAGCATTCATAGAAAACGGGGTCACGCTACGCTGAAAGGTCACAGTAGCCCTCCAAAACGTTCCTTAAACTTTCACACCACACTACACTACAAGCAACCTTTACTGTTTTTCCAATTTATATATGTATTCTTTTCCGTTTTGTTGTTGTTTTAATAGAGGTTTTCGTGGGATGCCTATAGAAATCAGGTCCAATCACGTGATTGGTGATCTAATTGGTATTTGGCGTTTTCTACCAATCCAGATTTGAACGAAGTGCACAAGTTCAAAGTGCCCAGGATCAATAGGCCCTTTAAAATAGTTTGAAGGTGTAGTTGTAACTTAAACATGTAGTTGTTCTGTATATGATGAAATGCTTACAAATGGTGGATACATTAAAAAATAGGGACATAACAAAACAGTTTCATCGTTCCTCATTAACTATATTCTGTATATAACAAATCTGTTATGTACAACATGTTATGTTATGTTTTATTTTGTTACAAAGAGCACAGTCTTCAACAAATGATTGGTCAAATGTGCAAATTGTGTACCAAGCTAGTAAATAAACGGACATAAAACCTTAATAACAGGCACCGCCATTTCCAAGCTCCAGAACATTCTGACCAACTAAATATAAAGGATAACTATACGAATGTGAACGTTCAAGCAATTAGGCAGAGCCCAGCACAATTAAAGCCCTGGAAATGGCCATTACATCAAAAAGCAAGGGAAAGTAAACTTTGTAAAAGAGTTGGTCTTTGGGTGTACCTAATTAAATGCAGACTAAGTGCATTTGTGCTAATGGCCTATTCTGGCCAAGTAAAAAGTGGATTTTGGTCAGGCATGTGTGCTCAAAGGGCAGCTGTGTGGCCGAGCTCCCACTGAGGCCTCCTTTGTTTCACCCCGAGAAAAAGGGTTAAAGAAGACAAATGGAGGCGGAGCCACCAAGTAACTTTCCTCAGCAGCACGTTGTCAGTATGAGTAAGAGTTAAAACAATGTAAACCTTTATTCCCGAGTAAGTCTAATTGGGTAGAAGCTCATTTCTGCTGTATTTGCTCTCCTCACACATCCACTATGCACAGAAGGGAATATGTGACGCTAAATCCCTTGAGCCTGCATTTCCTGCGCCCTCGTTGGGGGAATTAATATGCAAAACGGGCGGATGCAAAAATCACAAAGCTGAAAATGGGCCCATCTCATTACACTCTATTACTCATGGAAATGTCATACGAAGGTATCGGTTGAAGACCGTATATAATTGACTTTGTTCTGAATTCATTGTGTAATGCCGGGCATTTTTGGGAGGGGTTAGCAAACAGCAACCAACACTCAAACCTCTCCCAGAATCACAAAACAGCAGCAGCAGCGGGGGAAAGGCACAGAATTACCGTGTAGGTGACCCACAATTCCAGGGGCTACTTTGTTTTAACAAGCCAGGCAATGTTCCACCACTTAGCAAGTACGTCCTGGCCACAAAAGAGAGCTATGTGTCACACAAGTACTAATGGAAGGGAAATTAAATATTACACTAAGAGGGAATAAAAGGTTGAGCCGTGTGAAGGGGTTGGGCTAAGAGGAGGTCTGGGGCAGTTTATGAGAGGCATAACACTTGCCAAGTGGAATGAAAGTTTACATGGGTTGACTTTTAATCCAACTCTGTTTTCGCTACAGCGGACCCTTACAATTTGCAATAATCACTTTGCTGAGACTATTATGATATAAATCAAATTTTTGCAAACACAAAAAAAATACCAAAGGGTAGTAGACGCGCCATACTTCCAGTTGACATTGCGGTACAATCTGTCACTAGTCGATTTATGAGGACGGCCTGTTAACAAGCGTGGAGCCAGAGACATCAGTTTTTGATCAAAAGTACAGACCACTGCAAAGGTTATTATTTAGTGGGGGCGGCCATTGTGGGTGGGTTGAACCATCAGAACATTGTTAAACACACTCCAAACCTTCAAGGGACAATAAAAGGACACGTAAGTCCCGATGGTGGAGAAACTCCCTTTTGGTGGCAAGCCAATTTGGCTGGTGAAAAGGTCACAGGGAATGGAACACCCGGATAACGTAACTTTAAAATAACGTTAGTTTTAGCTACTTGGCAATTTTAGACACACTCCAGCAACCGTTTTTCTACACTTTAAAGACATTCTTTTCAGTTATCTAAGTGTTTGAGTCTTAAGTGGGTCTGATCCACAATGTAACCATTCAATAGTTGATTTTGGTAATACAGTGTGAAAGACCCACTGATATTGTTTTCCCATATCTTTTTAAAGATTTTTAGTTTACTTTCATGAGATCGAATACTTGCTTCTTAGATTATGAAGGCATCATCATTTTTTAAGGTTTAAATGATAAATTCTAATGATAGGACTGAAAACAGCAAAATGATGATGATTGTAATTATAGCAGAAGAAGATACCAGAAATGGCTGAAATGAGAAGGTGAGAAGCTTGGTCATTCGTGATTAAGTCAAGGTAGAGCCACTGTTCCTCTGTGCTGAGAGGGGACAGTTGAGGTGGGTCAAGCATCTGGTGTATATGTTTTTTGAACGATTCCTACTAAAAGGAGGTCCTGGGGATGATCAGGGAAAGGCTGGAGAGATTATGTCTCTAGGCCGGCCTGACAAATGTCGTAGCATGAAGCTGGATAAGGTGGCCTAGGATAGGGAAATCTGTGCCTCCCTGCTGAGGATGCTACTTCTACTGTTGGTATGGTTGTGTTCTTTGTGATGAGATTAAACTCAATGCTAGGCTAGCTCTAAATTGAGGTTTTACACTTTTTAAGTGAACCGAAGTGTAAACTAATCAGGCTATCAGCCTATTCCCACATAGGATGTTTAGACATGCAAAAAATGTACAATTAGGTGACAATACTGTCCTTTTTCAAGGATTGTCATCACAGTACACTGACAGGGGGACTGTAACTGAAGTGATTCCAGACAGGAGTCTGCAGACAGTTGTGTGTTTGTGTAAGTGTGACAATTCCCGCACAGCCAATTGTACCAAAGAGCTCCATTAACTCTAACCTTAAGCTTTATCCCCTAAAGAGGTACAAACGGGCAAGAAGCACATCAACCAATGAATAAGAAAATAACTGATTGATAAGCAGACACTAAGGGGAAATAACATCCAAGAACAAACCGTGCTTCGGCTCTTTTCTGTACAAATTCCCAGCCCTTTTAACCTAAATAGCCTTTCCTCTTGCTGTTACATGTTCGCCTGTCCACTGTACTGTAGTCATTAACATATTTGGAGTGCAGCAAGCAGAAAGCTTAATTTTCCCTAATTGCTCAGCTAAATATGTTCTCTAATGATTTGCCTCAGATCTGTGACTGCCTTTTGCACATTTCCCGACCACTGGCTTCATTATCCCTGCCACTATAGAACAAAGCTTCTTCACAGGCTGCCCTTATTTCTTCCGTAACACAGACAGTGAGTATGTGTGCGAGGGATGTAATGGCTCCCTCTTGCCGGGGCGCACAATGGAGCCTTTTTGTGAGGGCACCCGAGTTAAAGTGATTAGAAAACCTAATCTTGCCCAAGAAAGCGTGCTAATTGACCACAGCCCGCTCATCCTAATCAGTCCATAATAAATGAGCAGTCTGGGTACTTTGTTTTAGCTTAGTGAGTGTGTTTTGTCTAGTGATGGCCTTTTGCTTATGCAACTGCCTCTTGACTTATTTGATGAAGTCTGTGCAGAGACAAAACTATTTACTACAAAAGATGCTATTTTTTTTAATAATTTATAGTTATGGATGGTTTTACTCAAGCACCTTTTTAAGACTTTGCCAATTGCATTTTACAATTGTCCAGACTAATGGCCAACTATGTTCACACCAACAAATGTGTCTCTCCTCAGGACAATTGACTGGCCAATCCACTTTGAAGGACATCACAGTTGGTCATAGAGAGCTGTGTTGTTTGCTGCGAGTGTGTGAAAGTCATCTGAAGATGTCTAAAGATATGTTTTTCTCAAAGTCCTTACAATGTTGCATCAAAACACCTCATGGTCACAGCCTGGCACATGACGACCCAATGGGATGTTTTCATTCAACCAAAGGCTTTACCTTTATGTAGCTCAAGCATTGAAGAAGTAGCATCATTTTTTTTAGGTTGCGAGGAGGTCTTTGTTAATTGGCAACTCATCACATGGTTGCAACACATTCACTGGCTTGAATCGAGATTGCCAGCTTTATCTAACACAGTTTTAAGCATTATTTACATATTTCGCAAAACACTTTAAATTTGTGAAATTTGGCAGTGTTGTAGACAATAGTCTCCCCTGTGGTATAGTGTATTTTCCATTTCCATTGAAGTTAAACAGATAAAGCAATACATTTTTTGCTTTTAAGGGTTGAACATTATTAGAAATGTATCAACACAGAAAAATAGTAAGCTTCTGGGATCTTGTTCCAATTGAAGTTCAGCCCATTCTTTTTTTTGGCATCATTTTGCATCCAAACATGATGACTTAAGCTCTTGTTTACTAGATAGACAAAAGCATTGCAGCATCAGGGCATGTATTTGACTATCCGGCTTAAATGATGTCACAGAGGCAAAACTTCGAAGGAACCATTTAAGGACAGCTCTTTTCCAATTATTTGTGAAAATAAAAGGTCGTAAAAAAGCAGTCTTTAATACAATTGGAGACCTAGATCCGAAGTTGTACCCCCTTAAAGTTAACATGGCCGCACATTTACTGGCCCAATAAATGGTTAACAAACGAAAACGATCAGAAATGAGCCTTCTTGCGCAAAGTCTTCCAAAAATTGGCCCAAAGGGTTTTGTCCACATTTTGGCGGGAAAGCAGAGAAATGAAATATACAACTTAAGTTGTCTTACCTGTATCCGAAGACGGGCATTTGCGAATGGTGAAGATAGAGCTGAGGTCCTCGTCATCCTCAGGCATGCCCTTCTGCAAGCGTTGCAGCTTCCTGAGGCTCTCGCTGCGCTGATGCTTCATGGAGCGCACATGCTGAATCAGGTTAAGCTTGGCCTTGGTCGAGTAGTTGCACAGCACACAGTGGTAGTAGCAGGCATCACCCTCCACCACGCTGTCGTGCTGCTGCAGGTGCTGCGAAATGGAGCAGAGAAAGTGAGGAGAGAGAAAAAGTGAGATCTTGGTCCTGGTGGACGGCACTTTGGCTCACACGCTTGGCAAATGAACAAATCAATTCTCAATCATGGTCCTGTTGTTTAACATCCAGACCTCTTCCACTTCAGAACAACTGTTTGGACTGCTCACTTTGTCTGCATTGAGTGTCTGTATCAATGCGCTAACAGGACAGGAGAGGTCTAGGGCTCAGGGGTGATGTGCAGGGGCGGGTACGCAAATCTCCCCAGCGGATGGCGATGGCATCGGCTAGCCTTCGTGAGTTGGCTGACCCGGCGGACGGAAAGAACATTGATTCACTTCACTCAATGCAAGCCTCCCGCCTCTGAAAAGGAAACTCCAAACATCTGCCTGTTTCATGCTTGGGATACTAAATATTGATTACGGTGGGTTAAATCCCAGCTTTATTATGGAGCTCGACATGCAGGCCTTGGGAGGCAGCAGGGCCACCAGAGCATTCCATAACAGGAGGACAAGCATCGGAGGACAGCAAATAAGCACAAGTGTTGAAAGGTCCTTCAACCTTGCCTAAACAGTGGCCCCTCTAAATTGCCTGCAGACTTCACATAGCAGTATGGTAACACACCCCCAAGTGACGCCATGCTACCACAGAGCCTTGTCACACCAGATCCCAGAGTTACCTCCTGCATTGCTCAATCAACGATGCAAGACCGGCAGTGGCATGGGCAAGACGGTTATTGACAATTATGCTAACGTATCACACTGGTTTACTTTTAAGAGCCCCCTCCCAGGCTTAGCATGGACTTTTGCACCATGTCTGTCATGTGAAACCTCACCATCAAACTTGTGGGGGCGCCCAGCTGGGCGTTCTATGTGAAGGAAATCAATGTCAATCAGCAGGTGGTTTCTATTTATCATGGTTTAAAAGAAAGAAACACACTGTGGAACCTAGATTGAGAGAATCGAAAACCAAGAGACTCTCGATAAATTAGGCGAAAAAGTTGTGTCCGAATGTAATTCAAAAAGGTCAATTGGCAGCTGTTGCTTGCGGAGACAATAAAGCCCAAGCTTGGTGGGCTAATTCTTTTTGCCAAACACACTACAATAGCTTCTTAAAAGCATATCTGTTGAACATTCCATACTGGCTTAGGTATGTAAGAATACAGATTTCATTCATCAACCTTATCACATTGGCATGCAACGATTCAGGTGAGGAAAGCAGATTAACCAGATCATTATTTGGCCATTTTTTTACAAATATATTACCAGGTGCTAGAATGGATCCAAGACATTCAATTAATTTCTATAGGGGAATGGTTTTGACATAAAGGTACATTTATGCAGATAAAAAACATGTATTTACTTTTAATGCATGTTATCTGTTATTTGTTTAGTGATGGATGTTTTGCAAGTATTTTTTCCCCTCCTGTTAAATTTGAGACTCTATAATGAAGTTATTTTGAAAGCACACTTATCTCACTTTTCTGCATGCGTCATTGGTAACATTTGGAAGGAATTTTTATACTAATGCAGAGCTTTAATTGAGGTAGCATTTTATTTACTTTTGTGATATACCATTTTAGGGCTACAAAAATTACATTTAAAAAAACACAAATTGACTTGATGCTGTTGCCAGTAACTGGATCCTAAACTGTACGAAACCCCCTTTTTTTCAATTTATCTAATTAATTGTGGTAACGATTCAAGTTGCAATAAAGCCGAGTCTACTTTGCGCTGCCAACATTTTCCCCCTCATCCGGCATAATGCTTGAACCTCTCCACAAGATCATCAATCTCCACCCTCGTCCTCATATAAAGTCTCTGAAGACAAGAAGAAACCAAGCTATATGTCCTGCAAACATCAGCAATGTAATCACAATCCGTTCAAATCGGTTTGCTTGCAAACTGAAAATGGGAAAAAAAGAAGGTGGAACATTCCAATAATGCTAATGTCAATCGCATCAACCATGGTTTGTTTCTTTCTGGTTATCTTGTAATATAGCATGAGCTTTATTTTTTATTGTTTTTGTTGTTATTTAATATTCATCTGTTTTACACCCAACATGTGTATCAAGACGCAAAGTCTAACAAAATGAAGAGCTCATTTGTTCAAAGCTGCTGTTTTTTGAGACTCTCGGTGCTGTGCTTTAGAGTTATTTGGTGATTGCAAAAGGCTGTGTCTCTGCAAGTTTTCTTTTCTCTCCTCATTTGAAGCTAACTATGATGTCATAAATAGGTGTTGGTGGATAGTATGATGAACCCCATTCCTTTCTCTATTCCCCTGAGCACAAATATTGCATCGGAAGTGAAGCGCGGAAACCTGAGAGATATTTAGAAATGGACAACACCAAATACATCAATGCAAACTGTACTTAGTCCTCGCAGATGTAAAGAATTAAAACACATTTTCAGTGCAAATGACTCAAAGCTCCAGAAATCGACGTGAAGTCAAGTTGGAGGGGGGGGAAATATGACAGCACCTGACTAAAACTTCAAAGCTAGTCCCAGGAGGTAGGGGAAAAATGCTGGGAGTTTTATAGTTTCCCATAAAAAGCCTGGGGTTTATATAGGAGTAAACCTGAGACCGCCTGCCCCAGCCTCAGCCATAATTCACTACGAGACTGACTGGCCAGGACTGTGGCCCCAGCAAAGCTAAAAGGGCTCGCTCCAGCACCCAAAGCCCGGCCCCAGCATCAAACGTTTATACCTGCAAAGCGGCAATTGCGTCACCTCTGTTTGGGCCATGACCCCCAGGGCAGCTGGGGACAGTTTGGAGTCAGTCGACACGCTGGGAAGACGGTGAGGCAATAACTTGCAGTCTAAAGCCTTTAATGCAACATGATAAAGGGGATTAAAAAAAATAGGGAATTGTAAACACCGTTAACCGCCATTGCAGGCCCTTCCTCCATTACAGATTCGCACACTAACATAATGCACAAGACAGAACCATGTCTGTTTCCTATGAAAGCGCAATGAAGCGCCCTAGTTGATAAATCACCTCCAACTGGAGTGCAGGAATTTACCAGCTTAATGAAAAAGTCATGTCAGGCTGGAAGGAGTTGTTCTGCATGGCTCTGGCAATTCTAATCACCCTGCCGAGGCCCCAACAGAAGGGCCGCTGTGGAGCCAAGTGCAGCCAGGGAGGCGTGCCACGTGAGTGGCATGGATTCAATAAATATGAGACTACCGCAAATATGTTCGACACAAGTTCTTGGGTGTTTACTGAAAGTTGTTATGATCATAATTGATCATTTGGAGTCTGATCTTACAGAAAAAAATATTATTTATTTCTTTTGACTGGAAATTATTTGATTGATGATTGATTTGCATTTTTATATAGCGCTTTTCAAGTCAAGACTTCCCAAAGTGCTTTACAGTGTGCTTCACATTTCCCAATAGCAGCCGTGCAGCCATGTAAGGCGCTAACTTGCTTATTGGGGGCAATCGTGGTTCAGTGTCTTACCCAAGGACACTTTGACATGTAACACGGAGGAGCCGCGTTCGAACTGCGATCTCTTGATCCCAAGACGAGCGCTCTACCTCCTGAGCCACTGCCGCCCCAGTAGAAGTTAATACATGACTCATTGGACAAGAGACACAACAATGCAAAGGTTTAGGCCACCGAGAGAAATCATAAAAGCTGCTCGCCATAAATAGGAAGTTCAGAATATATTCATTACGATATATGATGATTTAAAAAAAATGCTACACCCCTAAAACTGCAAATTTATACAATTCTTTAATTAACTCATTCAATGCCATTAAGGGCTACATGTGACTAAGGAGAAAAAAGCATACAAAATAAGTTTTACATGTTCAAAATAAGAATATTAATAATTTTGATAATTGTAACACAGCACGGCGGCGCAGTGGTTAGCGCGTGTGCGGCACAGTTCTGAGGTCGGTGGAACCTACTGCGTGGGTTCAAATCCAGCTCCGGGCCTTACTGTGCGGAGTTTGTATGTTCTCCCCGTGCTTGCGTGGGTTTCCTCCGAGCACTCCGGTTTCCTCCCACATTCCAAAGACATGCATTTCAGGTGAATTGGCCGGTCCAAATTGTCCCTAGGTGTGACTGAGCGAGTGAGTTGTCTGTCCCTGTGTGCCCTGCACTTTAAATTACCTTAAAAATGCTGGCAACTGTTCTTATATGTTGTTCTAATGAGGTGCTCCTTTATTTATACAAGTTGAAAAAGTCTACGGTGGCTCATGAAAGCTCTTTGAGCACCTTCCCTCCCTCTGTGGAGGCAGAGGCTGCTGCTCTCTGCTTTTTCAGGTAAATTGAGAAAGGGACGGGCAGTGTGGGCACCACCCCATCCTCTCGCTCACAACTCAATGCTGCACCTTGCCCTTTGAGTGGGCACCACTCACTCCTGTATCGGTTTCCACCACCCACCCGGAGCACGGCATTCATCTGCATTTCCAGCCACTTAAGCGCCCAAGTAAAAGTGCACCTTTAACACAAAACTGCGCTTGCTGAGAGTGGAACTTGCGCAAGATGGAGGTGGGTATTACTGGAAGGCTGGATGGGAGACGGGGAGACGGTAATTCCGGAGAATGGCTCCCGGTGGAGCTTTATAATAGTATGCGCGCAGACACAAATAAAAGTATAGACAAAAAGCACAACACTATATAAACACACATGCAAGACACACAAAACTACAAAGCCATTAAGTTCATCCCCTAATTTCCACCATTAGATTTGGCAGTGCTGTTAATACAAAATTAATGCATTAAAACAGATGGCTATCTGTGAGCTAAATAGCTATCAATTCCAAAGGAGCTGCCAAACCAGTTAGAGAGCCAGACAGACGCTCTTTGCTTTGCATTGGCCTTGCCCATTGTAGCCAGTTATATGCAGTTTTAGCCTTTTTTCTTGAGATGAGCATGAACCCTAGTTAGAGTGTGACAATGTGCTGAATATTTCAGTCGGGTGATTGGAGCAAAACATCACGATGAGTGTTATTAATGAGAAATAAAAATTCAGAAACGGGCAAAGCCTTCAAGTTGTTAATCCTCAAAATTTTGTATTTTGGGGTGATATTTATATTTAGTTATCTTGTTAGTTTATCGTCAACTCAACAGAGCTGTACGGAATTTGAAACTTTGTTTCTCTATGCCTCCATCTACTGGCTTGTGACGTCATTGCAGCCTCATTTAGCTCATTAATGACGTGCGTGCAAGTAAGCCCATTTCTTTGACGGGCTCAAATTCTTTTAATTGTTTTTGGGGTTTGGGATGGCGTTTGAACTCTGCGTGCGGCAGGACTTTTCTTACTTTACCATTGTCATGCTACACTAACAAATTTATTAAAAAAAAAAAAAATCTGCAGTGGCAAGGATTACCTCACTCTACAGCACTCCCCCAGCCCCTATTCCTAGAAGATATTTGAACTCAGTTGGACATTATTAAAACATACTAAATGGAGAAAAGTATTTTCCTTTTGAAGTTGTACTTTTTGAAGTACACCTCAAACCATGCCCCCCACCTTAAACAATATTGGTTTCAGTAATAGTTTATAAAATTTAAGATGAAACATAATACTTAAAAGTATCCTTGGAGTGAGGATTACTTGAAAAAAAAAACAAACGGAAAAAAAAAATTGCCAAGAGAGCTTAAAGTCCTATAGAATTTATAAATTTGAATTCCGCCACAAGTTAGATTGTACTCATGTAAAAATGTATTTCATGCTGAAAGGATAAAATCTTTAGAAATATAGAAAAAAGGGTAATTTGTTGGACCAACGTGCCTTTGGGCCTGTTGCTTCCTGTTACATCCAAAATCAGCAGCGGGTGTTTGCACAACTGCTGCAAAATTGCCAAGGGTCCTAAATCATGTTTATTTATCTATTTTAATGACGGTGATGAATGTTGGAGGAAAAAACGCTCAAG